>NC_059206.1:63199069-63283102 GCF_020615455.1 Coregonus clupeaformis
CTACCTGTCAAACATGCCTGAGGTCTTACCTAGTACCTGCCCTACACAGAAAAATGGAAAGTACCTTTCTTCAAGTACCTCAAGTCATCCTGGAGCTGCTCTTTGTGGTCGGAGGTGATTGAAGACAGAAGAAAGAGGGGTGTGTTGTTAGGATCGGTTGGAAAGCCTCTGTTTAATTAAGCATGAATCCAGATGATAGTCATTATCTGATGATTGTCTTGATAATCTCTGTAAGCAGCCAGGGAGGTAAGGGAGGTGGAGGAGTCAACCTAGCATTACGATTTACAGAGGGAGAGAGAGGGGGGTGGAGAGAAAGAGAGAGGTGGGGGGAGAGAAGGGGGAGAGAGAGAAAAGAGAGATGTCTCACACTGAACAAACGTCTAGCTCAGAGGGCTTGGTCTGCCTGGCTGTCTGCACGGCACAGATATAGTTGTTTGACAGGTGATATATGCATATTGATGTGTAGGGTAAGAGGTTGAGGAGCATTAGAGGGGAGTGGATAGAGGGGTCTGGGGAGGGGAGGGCTCCAAATATGCCAGGCTTGTGAATCACCATTCCCCCTTTTTTAAAAGAATTGACAGTTGGTTTACAAAGTATTCACAAGTCCCTTTAACTCTAGGAATGGCTAGAGTGGCTTAGCGGGGTGGTGTTGCACCTGTCAATCTGCTAGGATTAGTACATCGATGTATTGGAGGGGACATCTTCAGCATGTGTAATAGACCGTGAAATACGGAGCGGTACATGTGTGTGAAAGATGAATGGGTAGCAGGGTGATTATTCGTTTGAAATCAAATGTAGGTATAATTACAGTGTGTGTGTGTGTGTGTGGATGTGTATGTGGTGTGTGTGTGTGATGGGATCATGTTTTACTGAATGAATAAATGTTAAATTTATGACCCTACCAATTGGAAGCCCAGTCACCTTACAGCTGGTGACAGTACAACAAGAGGAACAAATATTATTCATTCAATCCCCCTCTAAAATTCCCCCAGATGTGTATTAACAAGATATGCTCATGTATAAATGCTATAGCTGATCAAAGTCTAGAGTGGGGCAAATACAATACAGTATGATATATGGATATGGACAGTGTTTGATAGTATAACACACACATACACACATAACACACACACACACACACACACACACACACACACACACACACACACACACACACACACACACACACACACGCACACACACACACACACACACACACACACACACAGCTCTGTTGGATGAGATATGGTACACACGGGGAGTGGGGAGCAGATGGCAATTTAGCGCTGACCCCTCTGTTGTCTTCCTGTCCGCTAGTTGAACCAGTGAGTCTGACTGGTCTTATCCGCTGAAACTGGGCGGGGGGGGAACGGACGGACGGAGCTTTGAGCTTTCACGTTGTGTGGTGAAGAGAGAAGCACGAACATCCCCCATTTTCCAACACACACATACGCACGCACGTGCACACTTTCATGCACACACGCACACACATGCTCGCACACACACACTTTTTAAACTCACCATCGTCAAGATCTAAACCAAGAACGTCCCTGGTTGTGTAGATGTGTAGATTGAACAGGAGACAGGAGAGGCTCCTGGATGGGCTTGGGTGGCTAGAGGCTTGTGATTTGTGTGGAGCGTGTCATGTAGAGAGTCTTCCTATTCCCCAATCATTCCCCAATCACAGGGAACATCTGGGGATCCCTAGAAGAATCTCTTGAATGATAAAACATATCAGAGGAACCCAAGGAGATCGGCTTTAAATTAACTGGACAAGACAAATAAACAGAGATGATCTATAGAGACAATGCATCTCCCGTGGGTTAACCAGTTACTGTTAGGTTACTGTACAATCTGATGGGAGAGCAGATACAGAGTCTAACGGGTTCTTACTGGAAGATACCTGTACCATGTTTCACACTACTGAGCCGAGTCGTTCCGAGCTGTACAGCACTGGGCTGGTTACTTACACACCAAAGTTACGGAAAAGGAAAATGTGAAAATAATATTATGGTCTGGGATTGATAGAAAAGCCCTGTGGTCATGGATGGGGTCAGTTAGATGTGATGCATGTTATGTAAAATGCTGTGTGCTTTGGGGAATAGTAATACACTGATGACGTAGTTATGGTTAAGACCAAATCTACATTCCAGATATTTTGTTTGTGTGTGTGTGTGTGCGTGTGTGTATGCGTGTGTGCGTGCATACGTCCATCTGTGCACGTTTGTGTGTGTCTGTGCACGTATGTGTGTGTGTGTGTGTGTGTGTGTCTGTGCACGTATGTGTGTGTAGGTGTGTGTGTATGGGTGTGTGGGTGTGTGTGTGCATACGTCCATCTGTGCACGTGTGTTTGTGTCTGTGCACATATTTGTTTGTGTGTGTGTCTGTGCGCGAATGTGTGTGTAGGTGTGTGTGTGAGGGTGTGGGTGTGTAGGTGTGTGGGTGTGTGTGTGTGTGTGTGTTGTTCCAGAGGGTAGAGAGTGACTGGCACTAGTGCTGTGTATTTTGGGACAGTTTCTTTTGGCAGAGCTGGTGGGAAAAAGTTGACATAACAGATGAGCTGTCATTCAGGTACAATGAGTTGTCATTCAGGTACATGTATCGTTGACAGTTTTCATACATAATGTCCTTTTTTTGGTGCCAAAATAAACGATTGGCACAATTACTTATAAAGTGTGAAGGAGTTCAAACAAGATCATGATGTTCCTTAGCAAAGAATCTATGTCAAATTTCCAGTTGGCCTGATTTTTCCAATTATTTCCAATGATGTAAAAGACATTCTAATTTCATCTGTAGCGAACCACTTTGATGCTTTCATCATCAGCTAACAGCTTCCACTTCGCCAGCATGGTAACAATGGCCTACTCACAGATATTGATTTGGATTAGTTTCTGTCACGTTCAGGGATTGCGTAAATGAGGCTTCGTACCCTCTCTCTTTCACCCCCTCCGTCTCTCTTTCTTTCTCAACTCCCCCCCCGCCCCCCCTCCCCATGCACTCCCCCCATTACTCTCTCTCCCTCTCCTCCCTTTCGATTCCCCCCCCTCCCCACCCCCTCTCTCCCCATGTCACGTCTCCATGCTGCCTCTCCCCTCTAACTCTTTGATGTGTCTGCTTTAATTCTCAGCTTAATGGAATCTCTGGCACTGCTGCTGCTCTTATGGTGGAGGATACAGATCTATCCAGGGTTAGTGGGCACGGCGTGAGAGTGCTTCTAGTGGGTGGTGTGAGATAGTAAGGGGGTGAAACAATGGGAGCTGCCTGAGGCCCTGAGAGAATTAGTTTCATTGCATATCTAGAGGGAGAGTAGAGAGGAGTAGAAAGGAACAGAGAGGAACAGAGAGGAGTATAGAGGAACAGAGAGGAACAGAGAGGAGTAGAGAGGAACAGAGAGGAGTAGAGAGGAGGACAGAGAGGAAACAGAGAGGAGTAGAGAGGGGAGTAGGAGGAACAGAGAGGAAACAGAGAGGGAGTAGAGAGGGACAGAGAGTGGAGCAGAGAGGAGTAGAGAGGAAAGCCAGAGAGGAGAGAGAGAAGAGAGTGGAGTAGAGAGGAAACAGAAGGACAGAGGAGTAGAGAGGAACAGAGAGGAACAGAGAGGAGTAGAGATGAGTAGAGAGGAGTAGAGAGGAGCAGAGAGGAACAGAGAGGAGTAGAGAGGAGTAGAGAGGAGTAGAGGGGAGTAGAGAGGAGTAGAGAGGAGTAGAGAGGAGTAGAGAGGAGTAGAGAGGAGCAGAGAGGAACAGAGAGGAGTAGAGAGGAGTAGAGAGGAAGAGGAGGAATAGAGAGGAAACAGAGGGGGAGTAGAGAGGGAGTAGAGAGGAAACAGAGAGGAGCAGAGAGGAGGAGAGAGGAGTAGAGAAGAAATACAGAGAGGAACAGAGAGAGTGAGTAGAGAGGAAACAGATGAGAGAGAGGTAAAAGAGAGGAACAGAGAGGAGTAGAGAGGAACAGAGAGTGGAGAGAGAGGACAGAGAGGAGGAGTAGAGAGGATTAGAGAGAGGAGTAGAGAGGAACAGAGAGGAGCAGAGAGGAACAGAGAGGAGCAGAGAGGAACATAGAGGAGTAGAGAGGACAGAGAGGAAACAGATAGGAGTAGAGAGGAACAGAGAGGAGAGAGAGGAGTAGAGAGGAACAGATAGGAGTAGAGAGGAACAGAGAGGAGTAGAGAGGAGGAGAGAGAGGTACAGAGAGGAGAGAGAGAGGAAGGAGGGAGTAGAGAGGAAACAAGGAATAGAGAGGAGAGGGAAAGAGAGGGGGAACAGAGAGGAGAGGAGAACAGAGAGGAGTAGGAGAGGAACAGAGAGGAGTAGAGAGGAGTAGAGAGAGGGAGTAGAGAGGGAAACAGAGAGGAAACAGAGAGGAACAGAGAGGAGTAGAGAGGAACAGAGAGGAGTAGAGAGGAAACAGAGAGGAGTAGAGAGGAAAAAGAGGCACAGAGGAGGAGTAGAGAGAAACAGAGAGGAACAGAGAGGACAGAGAGGGAGAGAGATGAGTAGAGAGGAGTAGAGAGGAGCAGAGAGGAACAGAGAGGAGTAGAGAGGAGTAGAGAGAGTAGAGAGGAACAGAGAGGAACAGAGGGGAGTAGAGAGAGAGCAGAGAGGAGTAGAGGGAGGAGTAGAGAGGAGTAGAGAGGAGCAGAGAGGAAACAGAGAGGAGTAGAGAGGAGCGAGAGGACTAGAGAGTGGAATAGAGAGGAAACAGAGAGGAGTAGAGAGAAACAGAGAGAGGCACAGAGAGGAGGGGAACAGAGAGGAAACAGAGAGGTACAGAGAGGAGTAGAGGATGAGTAGAGAGGAGTAGAGAGAGGAGCAGAGAGGAAACAGAGAGGAGTAGAGAGGAGTAGAGAGGAGTAGAGAGGAAACAGAGAGGAACAGAGGAGGAGAGGGAGAGAGGAGTAGAGAGGGGAGGGAGTAGAGAGGAGCAGAGAGGAAAGAGAGGGAGTAGAGAGGGAGTAGAGAGGAATTAGGAGAGTGAAATAGAGAGGAACAGAGGGGAGTAGAGGAAACAGAGAGGAGTAGAGAGGGAGTAGAGAGGGAGGGAGGAAACAGAGAGGTACAGAGGGAGGAGAGGTAGGAGAGGAGTAGAGAGGAGTAGAGAGGAGCAGAGAGGAAACAGAGAGGAGAAAGAGAGGAGTAGAGAGGAAGGAAGAATAGAGAGGAACAGAGGGGAGTAGAGAGGAGGGAGAGGAACATAAGGAGTAGAGAGGAGTAGAGAGGAGTAGAGAAGAACAGAGAGAGGAACAGAGAGGAGTAGAGAGGAACAGAGATGAGTAGAGAGGTAAGAGAGGGAGAGAGAGGAGAGGAGGAAAGAGAGGAGAGAGGAACAGAGAGGAGTAGAGAGGATAGAGAGGAGTAGAGAGGTACAGAGAGGGAGAGAGGTACAGAGAGGAGCAAGAGAGAGTACAGAGAGGAGTAGAGAGGGAACAGAGAGGAACAGATAGGAGAAGAGAGGAAACAGAGAGGGAGCAGAGATAGAGTAGAGAGGAAATAGAGTAGGAGTAGAGAGGAACAGAGAGGAGTAGAGAGGGAGTAGAGAGGGAACTGAGAGGGAGGGAGAGAGGGAGGAGAGAGGAGAAGAGAGGAACTCTAGAGGAAAACAGAGAGGAGGTAGAGAGGAACAGAGAGGAGTAGAGAGGAACAGAGGAGGAGTAGAGAGGAGTAGAGAGGAGCAGAGAGGAAGAGAGAGGGACAGGAGGGGAGCGGAGAGGAGCAGAGAGGGAGTAGGAGAGGAGCAGAGAGGAACAGAGAGGGGAAGAAAGAGGAGAGAGAGAAACAGAGAGGAACAGAGGAGTAGAGAGGAGTAGAGAGGAGTGGAGTAGAGAGGTTGCAGAGAGGAACAGGGAGAGGAGTAGAGAGGAGAGAGAGGAGCAGAGAGGAAATAGAGAGGAACAGAGGGGAGTAGAGAGGAGTAGAGAGGAACAGAGAGGAGTAGAAGGAGTAGGGGTAGAGAAGAACAGAGAGGAAACAGCGAGGAGTAGAGAGGAAATAAGAGAAAGAGGTAAAGAGGAGGAGAGAGAGGAAGGAGGAACAGAGAGTGAGCAGAGAGGAAACAGAGAGGAGCAGAGAGGATTAGAGGGGAGTAGAGGAGGAGTAGAGAGGAACAGAGGAACAGAGGGGAGAAAAGGAGTGCAGAGAGGAGGAGAGAGTAGGAGTAGAGAGGAGTAGAGGAGTATGAGAGGAAGTAGAGAGGAACAGAGAGGAGTAGAGAGGGAGAGAGGAGTAGAGAGGAATGAGAGAGGAACAGAGGGGAGAGAGAGGGATAGAGAGGAATAGAGAGGAACAGAGGGGAGTAGAGAGGAGAGAAAGGAACAGAGAGGAGTAGAGAAGAACAGAGAGGAACAGCGAGGAGTAGAGAAACGGAGAGGGGAGAGGAGTAGAGAGGAACAGAGAGGAGAGAGAGGAACAGAGAGGAGTAGAGAGGATAGGAGGAGTAGAGAGGAAACAGAGAGGAGAGAGAGGACAGAGAGGAGGAAAGAAAGTAGGGAGGAGAGAGGAAAAGAGAGGAGTAGAAAAGATAAGAGAGGAACAGAGAGGAGTAGAGAGGAGTAGAGGAAAGAGAGAAGAGGAGGAAGGAGTAGAGAGGAACATAGAGCAGAGAGGGTAGAGGGAAAGAGAGGAGTAGAGAGGCAGGTGAGATGAGTAGAGAGTGGTGAAAGGAGGAGGATGGAGAGAGGAGTAGAGAGAGAACAGAGAGGAGAGCAGAGAGGAACAGATAGAGAGGAGTAGAGAGGAGTAGAGAGGAAAAGAGAAACAGAGGGGAAGGAGTAGAGAAGAGTAGAGAGGAGTAGAGAGGAGTGAGAGGAGCAGAGAGGAACAGAGGGAGGAGGAGAGAGAGGGAGGAGAGAGAGAATAGAGAGGGAAACAGAGGGGAGTAGAGAGGAGCAGAGAGGAATAGAGAGGAAAAGAGGGGAGTAGGAGAGTAGAGAGGAACAGAGAGAGTAGAGAGGAGTAGAGAGGAGTAGAGAAGAACAGAGAGGAACAGAGGAGAGAGAGGAACAGAGATGAGAGAGAGGTAAAGAGAGGAGCAGAGAGGAGTAGAGAGGGAACAGAGAGAGAGCAGAGAGAGGAAACAGAGAGGGAAGAGAGGATTAGAGAGGAGTAGAGAGGCACAGAGAGGAGGAGAGAGAAACAGAGGAGAGAGAGGAACAGAGAGGAGTAGAGAGTAACTGAGGAGGAAAGATAGGAGTAGAGAGGAACAGAGAGGAGAGAGAGGGAGAGAGGAGAGGGGAACAGAGAGGAGGAGAGAGGAAGTGAGTAGAGAGGAAGAGAGGAAGAGAGGAGTAGAGAGGAAAGAGAGAGAGGAACAGAGAGGAGAGAGAGTAGGAGGGGAGAGAGGGGAAGAGAGGAACACAGAGGGGAGTAGAGAGGAGTAGGAGAGGAGTAGAGAGGAGTAGAGAGGAGAGAGAGGAGCAGAGAGGAACAGAGAGGGAGTAGAGAGGAGAGAGAAATGAGAGAGGAACAGAGGGGTGTAGAGAGGAGTAGAGAGGATATAGAGAGGAACAGAGGGGAACAGAGAGGAGAGGAGAAAGGAAAGAGAGGAAAGGAGAGAGAGGAGAGAGAAGAATTGAGAGGAACAGGAGGAGTGGAGGAATAGAGATGAGTAGAGAGGTAAAGAGAGGAGAGAGGGAGTAGAGAGGAACAGAGAGGAGCAGAGAGGAAATAGAGAGGATAGAGAGGAACAGAGAGGAGAGAGAGGGCAGAGAGAGGAGCAGAGAGGAACAGAGAGGAGCAGAGAGGAACAGAGAGGAGTAGAGAGGACAGAGAGGAACAGAGAGGAGTGAGAGAGGAAACAGAGAGGAGCAGAGAGGAGTAGGAGGAAACAGATAGGAGAAGAGAGGAAAAGAGAGGAGTAGAGAGGAGTAGAGTTGAGGAGAGAGGTAAAGAGAGGAGAGAGAGGAGAAGAGAGGAAACAGAGAGGAGTAGAGAGTGAAACAGAGAGGAGTAGAGAGGATTAGAGAGGAGTAGAGAGGAGAGAGAGGGAGTAGAGAGAGGAACAGAGGGGAGTAGAGAGGAGTAGAGAGGAGTAGAGAGAGGAGAGAGGAGCAGAGAGGAACAGAGAGGGAGTAGAGAGGAGTAGAGAGGAGTGAGAGGAATAGAGAGGAAAAAAGGGAGTAGAGAGGAGTAGAGAGGAATAGGAGAGGAATAGAGGGGAAGAGAGGAGTAGAGAGGAAAGAGAGAGATAGAGAGGATTAGAGAGGAGTAGAGAAGAACAAAGAGAGAACAGAGGAGTAGAGAGGAACAGAGATGAGAGAGAGGTAAAGAGAGGAGCAGAGAGGATTAGAGAGGAAGACAGGAGAGAGATAGAGCAGAGAGAACAGAGAGGAGTAGAGAGGATTAGAGAGGAGTAGAGAGGTAAGGGAGAGAGGAACAAGGGAGAGAGGAAGATGAGAGAGAGGAACAGAGAGGAACAGAGAGGAACAATAGGAGAGAGAGGAAACAGAGAGGAGTAGAGAGGGGAGTAGAGAGGAAGAAGGAGTAGAGAGGAACAGAGAGAGAGCAGAGAGGAGTAGAGAGGGAATAGAGAGGAGGAGAGAGGAGTAGAGAGGAGTAGAGAGGAACATAGAGGAACAGAGAGGAGTAGAGAGGAAACAGAGAGGAGTAGAGAGTGAAACAGAGAGGAATCAGAGAGGATTAGAGAGAGAGGAGAGAGGAACAGAGAGCAGGAGAGATGGAGTAGAGTGAGAGAACAGAGAGGGAAACAGAGAGAATGAGGGAACAAGGAGAGAGAGGAACAGAGAGGAGTAGAGAGGAGTAGAGAGGAACAGAGTAGGAGAAGAGAGGAACAGAGAGGAGTAGAGAGGGAGTAGAGAGGAACAGAGAGGGAGTAGGAAAAGAGGGAACAGAGAGGAGAGAGGAGGAAACAGAAAGAGTAGAGAGGAACAGAGAGGGAGTAGAGAGGAACAGAGAGGAGTAGAGAGGAACAGAGAGGCACAGAGAGGAGTAGAGAGAGGAACAGAGAGGAAAGGAAAGAGGAGTAGGAGAGGAAGAGAGGAAACAGAGAGGAGTAGAGGAGGAGCAGAGAGAAGAGGTGCAAGAGAGGAGGGGAGTGGAGGAGTAGAGAGGAGAAGAGAGGAGTGAGAGGAGAGAGAGGAATAGAGAGGAGTAGAGAGGAGAGAGAGAGGAGTAGAGAGGAACAGAGAGGAGTAGAGAGGAGAGGAGGAGTAGAGAGGAACAGACAGAGGAGGAGAGAGAGGGAGTAGAGGAGGGAGTGAGAGAAGAACAGAGAGGAACAGAGGAAAGAGGAAAAGAGATGAGTAGAGAGGAGAAAGAGAGGAGAGAGAGGAAGAGAGGAACAGAGAGGAGCAGAGAGAGAAAGGAGAGGAGTAGAGAGGATTAGAGAGGAGGAGAGAGGAGAGTTAGTGAGAGGAGCAGAGAGGAAACAGAGAGAGGAGAGAGAGGAATCAGAGAGGAGTAGAGAGGAACAGAGAGAAACAGATAGGAGTAGAGAGGAACAGAGAGGAGCAGAGAGGAGTAGAGAGGAACAGATAGGCAGTAGAGAGAACAGAGAGGAGTAGAGAGTGAAACAGAGAGAGTAGAGAGTAACGAGAGGAATAGATAGGAGTAGAGAGGAAATAATAGAGAGGAGCAGAGAATAGAGAAAAATAGAGGAGAGGAGGAACAAAGGAGTAGAGAGAGTAGAGATGAGGTAGGAGAGGTAAAGAGAGGAGCAGAGAGGAGTAGAGAGGAAACAGAGAGGAGATGAGAGGAACAGAGATAGAGAGAGAGGGAGTAGGAGAGGAGCAGAGAGGGAGTAGAGAGGGACAGAGATGGAACAGAGGGAGTAGAAAGGAGCAGAGAGGAGTAGAGAGGAGAGAGAGGAGAGAGAGGAGCAGAGAGGAAACAGAGAGGAGTAGAGAGGATAGAGAGGAATAGAGAGGAACAGAGGGGAGAAGAGAGGAAAGAATAGAGAGGAACAGAGGGGAGTAGAGAGGAGAGAAAGGAACAGAGAGGAGTGAGAGAGGAGTAGAGAGGAGTGAGAAGAACAGAGAGGAACAGAGAGAGAGAAGAGGAGGAAACAGAGATGAGAGAGAGGTAAATGAGAGGAGCAGAGAGGAGGATGAGAGGAACAGAGGAGGAGAGGAGGAAAAGAGGAGTAGAGAGGAATAGAGAGGAAGAGAGGCATAGAGGAAGAGAGGAACAAGAGAGAGTAGAGAGGAAATAGAGAAGAGTAGAGAGGAAACAGAGAGGAATATGATAGGAGAGAGAGGAAACAGAGAGGAGCAGAGAGGAGTAGAGAGGAAACAGATAGGAGAGAGAGGAAACAGAGAGTGAGGAGAGAGGAGTAGAGTTGAGTAGAGAGGTAAAGAGAGGAGCAGGAGGAGGAGTAGAGGGAAATAGAGAGGAGCAGAGATATGGAACAGAGAGGAGTAAGAGGATTAGAGAGGAGTAGAGAGGAGTAGAGAGAGAAGAGAGGAAAAGAGGAGGAGAGAGTAGAGAGGAGTAGGAGGGAGTAGAGAGGAGTAGAGAGGATGTAGAGAGGAGAGAGAGGAATAGAGAGGAGTGAGAGAGGAGTAGAGAGGAGTAGAGAGGAATAGAGAGAGGAAACAGAGGGGAAGGAGAGAGAGGAAAGAGAGGAACAGAGGGGAGTAGAGAGGAGTAGAGAGGAACAGATGAGGAGTAGAGAGGATTAGAGAGGAGTAGAGAAGAACAGAGAGGAAGAAAAGGAGTAGAGAGAAACAGAGATGAGTAGAGAGGTAAAGAGAGGAGCAGAGATAGGAGTAGAGAGGAACAGAGAGGATGCAGAGAGGAGAACAGAGAGGAGAGGAGATTTTAGAGAGGAGTAGAGAGGACAGAGAGGAGCAGAGAGGAAACAAGAGAGGAGCAGAGAGGAACAGAGATGAGGAGAGAGGAACAGGGAAAGAAGGAAAATAGGAGTAGAGAGGAACAGAGAGGAGCAGAGAGAGAGTAGAGAGGAACAGAAGGAGAAGAGGAGGAAAAAGGGGATAGAGAGGAGTAGAGAGGAACAGAGAGAAGGAGAGGGAGAGAGGAGAGAGAGGATATAGAGGAACAGAGAGAGAGTAGAGATGGAACAGGAGGAGAGGAGGAACAGAGAGGAACAGAGAGGATTGAGAGAGGAGTAGAGAGGAACAGAAGCAGAGAGAAGAGTAGAGATGAGTAGAGAGAGGAAATAGAGAGTGAAAACAGAGAGGGAGTAGAGAGGAAACTAGAGGAGAGAGAGAGGAACAGAGAATGGAGTAGAGAGGGAGTAGAGAGAACAGATGGAGTAGAGAGGAAATAGAGAGGAGCAGAGAGAGTAGAAGGAATAGAGAGGAGTAGAGAGGAATAGAGAGGAATAGAGGAGAGGATAGAGAGGAACAGAGAGGAGTAGAGAGGAAACAGAGAGGGAGGGAGAGGAATAAGAGGGTAGAGAGGAAACAGAGAGGCACAAGAGAGGGAGTGAGAGAGGAATGAGAGAGGAAACAGAGAGGAGCAGAGAGGAGTAGAGAGGGAGTAGAGAGGAACAGAGAGGGAGAGAGAGGAGTAGAGAGGAGTAGAGAGGTATAGAGAGGGAACAGAGGGGGAGTAGAGAGGAGTAGAGAGGAGTAGAGAGGAGTAGAGAGGAGCAGAGAGGAAACAGAGAGGAGTAGAGAGGAGGAGAGAGTAGAGAGGAAGAGAGAGGAGAAGAGAGGAGTAGAGAGGAGTAGAGAGGAACAGAGAGGAGTAGAGAGGAGTAGAGAGGAGAGAGAAGAACAGAGAGGAAACAGGAGAGGGAGGAAAGAGATGAGTAGAGAGGTAAAGAGAGGAGCAGAGAGGAGTAGAGAGGAACAGAGAGAGCAGAGAGGAACAGAGAGGAGTAGAGAGGATTAGAGAGGAGTAGAGAGGACAGAGAGGAGCAGAGAGGAACAGAGAGGAGCAGAGAGGAACAGAGAGGAGTAGAGAGGAACAGAGAGAAACAGATAGGAGTAGAGAGAACAGAGAGGAGAGAGAGGAGTAGAGAGGAAAAATAGGAGTAGAGAGGAACAGAGAGGAAGAAGATAGAGAGGAAAAGGGAGTAGAGAGGAGAAAGAGAGGAGAGAGAGGAACAAGAGGAGTAGAGAGGAGAGAGAGGATAGAGAGGAACAGAGAGGAACAGAGAGGAGTAGAGAGGAAACAGAGAGGAGTAGAGAGGAACAGAGAGGAGCAAAGAGGAAACAGAGAGGGAGTAGAGAGAAACAGAGGGGAACAGAGGAATAGAGAGGAGAGAGAGGAAACAGAGAGGAAAACAGAGAGGAAACAGAGAGGAGTAGAGAGGAAACAGAGATGGAGTAGAGAGGTAAAGAGAGGAGGAGAGAGGGAGTGAGAGAGGAACAGAGAGGAGCAGAGAGGAAACAGAGAGGAGTAGAGAGGATTAGAGAGGAGTAGAGAGGCACAGAGAGGAGCAGAGAGGAACAGAGAGGAGAGAGAGGAACAGAGAGGAGTAGAGAGTAATTGAGAGGAACAGATAGGAGTAGAGAGGAACAGAGAGGAGCAGAGAGGAGTAGAGAGGAAACAGATAGGAGAGAGAGGAAACAGAGAGGAGTAGAGAGGAGATGAGATGAGTAGAGAGGTAAAGAGAGGAGCAGAGAGGAGTAGAGAGGAAAAGAGAGGAGAAGAGAGGAACAGAGAGGAGAGAGAGGAAGGGGGAGGAGAGAGAGGAACAAGAGAAGGGGAGTGAGAGGAGTAGAGAGGAGTAGAGAGGAGTAGAGAGGAGCAGAGAGGAACAGAGAGGAGTAGAGAGGAAGAGAGGAATAGAGAGGAACAGAGGGAGTAGAGAGGAGTAGAGAGGAATAGAGAGGAACAGAGGGGAGTAGAGAGGAGAGAAAGGAACAGAGAGGAGTAGAGAGGAGTAGAGAGGAGGAGAGAAGAAAAGAGAGGAAAGGAGGAGTAGAGAGGAAAAGAGATGAGTAGAGAGGTAAAGAGAGGAGCAGAGAGGAGGAGAGAGGAAAGAGAGAGGAGAGAGAGGAACAGAGAGGAGTAGAGAGGATTAGAGAGGAGAGAGAGGACAGAGAGAGGAGCAGAGAGGAAACAGAGAGGAGCAGAGAGAAACAGAGAGAAGTAGAGAGGAACTGAGAGGAACAGATAGGAGTAGAGAGGAACAGAGAGGAGAGAGAGGAGGAGAGAGGAACAGAAGAGTAGGGAAAGAAGGAGTGGAGGAGTAGAGTGAGTAGGATAAGAGAGAGGAGTAGAGAGGAACAGAGAGGAGAGAGAGGAACAGAGAGGAGTAGAGAGGATTAGAGAGGAGTAGAGAGGAGTAGGGGAGTAGAGAGGAACAGAGGGGAGGAGAGAGGAGTAGAGAGGAGTAGAGAGAGTAGAGAGGAGTAGAGAGGAGTAGAGAGGAGAGAGAGGAACAGAGAGGAGTAGAGAGGAGAGGGGAGTAGAGAGGAATAGAGGGAACAAGGGATAGAGAGGAGTAGAGAGGAACAGAGAGGAACAGAGGGGAGTAGAGAGGAGAGGAGAGAGGAAAAGAGAGGAGTAGAGAGGAGAAGAGAAGAATAGAGAGGAACAGGAGTAGGAAAGAGAAAGAGAGTAAAGAAGAGGAGGAGAAGGGAGAAGAGAGGAACAGAGAGGAGTAGAGAGGATTAGAGAGGAGAGAGAGGCACAGAGAGAGGAGCAGAGAGGAACAGAGAGGAGCAGAGAGGAACAGAGATGAGTAGAGAGGAAAGAGAGGAACAGAGAGGAACAGATAGGTAAAGAGAGGAACAGAGAGGAGCAGAGAGGAGTAGAGAGGAAATAGATAGAGTAGAGAGGAACAGAGAGGAGTAGAGAGGAGAAGAGAGAAACAGAGAGGAGTAGAGAGGAGGAGAGAGGAGTAGAGAGTAAGAGAGGAACAGAGGGAGAAGAGGGGAGTAGAGAGGAGTAGAGAGTGAGTAGAGAGGAGCAGAGAGGAACAGAGAGGAGGAGAGAGGAGTAGAGAGGAGAGAGAGGAATAGAGAGGAGTAGAGAGGAGTAGAGAGGAGTAGAGGAAACAAGAGAGTAGGAGGAGTAGAGAGGAATAGAGAAGAACAGAGAGGAAAAGCGAGGAGTAGAGAGGAACAGAGATGAGTAGAGAGGTAAAGAGAGTGAGAGAGAGGAGTAGAGAGGAACAGAGAGGAGCAGAGAGGAAAAGAGAGGAGAGAGGATTAGAGAGGAGTAGAGAGGAGAGAGAGGAGGCAGAGAGGAACAGAGAGGAGAGAGAGGGAACAGAGAGGAGAGAGAGGAACAGAGAGGAAAAAGGAGAAGAGAGGAACAGAGAGGAGCAGAGAGGAGTAGAGAGGAAACAGATAGGAGTAGAGAGAAACAGAGGAGTGAGAGAGGAACAGAGAGGAAGAACAAAGAGGGAGAGGAAACAGAGAGGAGTAGAGAGGAACAGAGAGAGTAGGAGGAGTAGGAGGAGAGAGAGGAACAGAGAGGAACAGAGAGGAGTAGAGAGGAACAGAGAGAGTAGAGAGGAAACAGAGAGGAGAAAGAGGAACAGAGAGGAGTAGAGAGGGAACAGAGGGGAAACAGAGGGGAACAGAGAGGAGTAGAGAGGAAACAGAGAGGAACAGAGAGGAACAGAGAGGAGAGAGGGAACAGTGAGTAGAGAGGGAAAGAGAGAGAAGAGAGGAGTAGAGAGGGAACAGAGAGGAAGAGAGGAACAGAGAGGAGTAGAGAGGATTAGAGAGGAGTAGAGAGAGCACAGAGAGGAGAGAGAGGAACAGAGAGGAGCAGAGAGGAACAGAGAGGGAGTAGAGAGTAACTGAGAGGAACAGATAGGAGTAGAGAGGAACAGAGAGGAGCAGAGAGGAGTAGAGAGGAACAAGGGAGTAGAGAGGAAAAGAGAGGAGTAAGAGGAGTGAGATGAGTAGAGAGGTAAAGAGAGGAGAGAGAGGAGTAGAGAGGAACAGAGAGGAGCAGAGAGGAACAGAGAGGAGGAGAGAGGATTAGAGAGGAGGAGAGAGGGAGTAGGAGGAAACAGAGAGGAACAGAGGGGAGTAGAGAGGAGTGAGAGAGGAGTAGAGAGGAGTAGAGAGGAGTAGAGAGGAGCAGAGAGGAACAGAGAGGAATAAGAGGAGAGAGGAATAGAGAGGAACAGAGGGGAGGAGAGAGGAGGAGAGAGGAATAGAGAGGAAACAGAGGGGAGTAGAGAGGAGTAGAAAGGAAAAGAGAGGAGTAGAGAGAGAGAGGAGAGAGAAGAACAGAGAGGAACAGCGAGGAGAGAGAGGAAACAGAGATGAGTAGAGAGGTAAAGAGAGAGGAGAGGAGGAGTGAGAGGAAGAGAGAGGAGCAGAGAGGAACAGAGAATAGAGAGGATTAGAGAGGAGTAGAGAGGTACAGAGAGGAGAAGAGAGGAACAGAGAGGAGAGAGAGAAACAGAGAGACAGAGAGAGGAACTGAGAGGGAAACAGATAGGAGAGAGAGGAAATAGAGAGGAGCAGAGAGGAGTAGAGAGGAACAGATAGGAGTAGAGAGGAAACAGAGAGGGAGTAGAGAGGAGTAGAGTTGAGTAGAGAGGCAAAGAGAGGAGCAGAGAGGGAGTAGAGAGGAAACAGAGAGGAGCAGAGAGGAACAGAGAGGAGGAGGAGAGGATTAGAGAGGAGAGAGGAGGAGAGAGGAGGGAAACAGAGGGGAGTAGAGAGGAGCAGAGAGGAGGAGAGAGGTAGGGGTAGAGAGGAGAGAGAGGAGGAGAGAAAGAGAGAGTAGAGGAGTAGAGAGGAGTAGAGAGAATAGAGAGGAACAGAGGGGAGTAGAGAGGAGTAGAGAGGAAATAGAGAGGAAAGAGGAGTAGAGAGGAGTAGAGAGGAACAGAGAGGAAGAAGAGAAGAAGAGAGAGGAACAGAGAGGAGTAAGAGGAAAGCAGAGATGAGTAGAGAGGAAAGAGAGGAGAGAGAGAGAGAGAGGAAACAGAGAGGAGAGAGAGGAAACAGAGAGGAACAGAGAGGAGTAGAGAGGAACAGAGAGGAGTAGAGAGGAACAGAGAGGAGTAGAGAGGAGTAGAGAGGAACAGATAGGAGTAGAGAGGAGTAGAGGGAAACAGAGAGGAGTAGAGAGAACAGAGAGGAGTAGAGAGGAAAAGAGAGGAGTAGAGAGGAACAGAGAGAGTAGAGAGGAAATAGAGAGGAGTAGAGAGGAACAGAGAGGAAAAGAGGAGGAAAGTGGGGAGAGAGGAAAGAGAGGAACAGAGAGGAATAGAGAGGAGTAGAGAGGAAAGAGAGGAGTAGAGAGGAGTAGAGAAGAACAGAGAGAAAAAGAAAGGGAAAGAGAGAGTAGAGAGGAAAAGAGAGGAGCAGAGAGGAGTAGAGAGGCACAGAGAGGAGCAGAGAGAACAAACAGAGAGGAGCAGAGAGGGAAACAGAGAGGAGTAGAGAGGAACAGAGAGGAACAGAGAGGAACAGTAAAGAAGGAAAAGACAAGAGAGTAGAGAGGAATAAGAGGAAAGAGAGGATAGGGGAAGAGGAGTAGAGAGAGTAGAGAGGAAAGAGAGGAGGAGAGAGGAGTAGAGAGGAAAGAGAGGAGTAGAGAGGAACAGAGAGAGTAGAGAGGAAAAAGGAGAGAGAGGAACAGAGAGGAAAGAGAGGAGTAGAGAGATAAGAGGAGAACAGAGAGGAGAGAGAGGAACAGAGATGAGTAGAGAGGAAAAGAGAGGAGAGAGAGGAGTAGAGAGGAAAGAGAGGAGTAGAGAGGAATAGGATAGAGAGGAGAAGAGAGAAAGGAGAAGGAGAGAGAGGAAAGGGGAGAGGAAAAGAAAGAGAGGAAAAAGAGAGAGAACAGAGAGGAGTAGAGAGGAAAGAGAGGGAGCAGAGAGGAGTAGAGAGGAACAGAGAGGAGAGAGAGAACAGAGAGAGTAGAGAGAGAGAGGAGTAGAGAGGAAAAGAGGAGTAGAGGAGTAGAGAGGAGTAGAGAGGAACAGAGAGGAACAAGGGGAGTAGAGAGGAGTAGAGAGGGAAGAGAGGAGGAGAGAGGAGCAGAGAGGAAACAGAGAGGAGTAGAGAGGAGAAGAGAGGAGTAGAGAGGAATAGAGAGGAGAGAGAGGAGTAGGGGAGAGAGAAAAAAGAGGAGGAAGAAGAACAGAGAGGAAACAGGAAGAGAGAGGAACAGAGATGAGTAGAGAGTAAAGAGAGGAGCAGAGAGGAGTAGAGAGGAAACAGAGAGGAGGAGAGAGGAACAGAGAGGAGTAGAGAGGATTAGAGAGGAGTAGAGAGGCACAGAGAGGAGCAGAGAGGAACAGAGAGGAGCAGAGAGGAACAGAGAGGAGTAGAGAGGAAAAGAGAGGAACAGAGAGGAGTAGAGAGGAAAGAGAGCAGAGAGGAGTAGAGAGGAACAGATAGGAGTAGAGAGGAACAGAGGGAGTAGGAGGAAAGAGAGGAGAGAGAGGAAAAGAGAGGAGTAGAGAGGAAAGAAGGAGGAGGAGGAAAGAGAGGAGTAGAGAGGAGGAGAGAGAAGAGAACAAAGGAAAAGGAAGGGAACAGAGGAAGGAGGAACAGAGAGGAGTAAAGAGGAACAGAGGGAGAGAGAGGAAAAGGAAGAAGGGAAAAAAAAGAGGAAAGAAGGAATAGAGAGGAGAGAAGAGAAAGAAAGAGGAGGAAAGAGAGGGAGAGGGAACAGAGAGGAGAGAGAGGAACAGAGAGGAGTAGAGAGGATTAGAGAGGAGTAGAGAGGACAGAGAGGAGCAGAGAGGAAACAGAGAGGAGCAGAGAGGAACAGAGAGGAGTAGAGAGTTACTGAGAGGAAACAGATAGGAGTAGAGAGGAAAGAGAGGAGAGAGGGAGAGAGAGGAACAGAGTAGGAGTAGGAGGAACAGAGAGGAGAGAGAGAGTTGAGATGAGTAGAGAGGTAAAGAGAGGAGAGAGAGGAGAGAGAGGAAAGAGAGGAGCAGAGAGGAACAGAGAGGAGTAGAGAGGATAGAGAGGAGGAGAGAGGAGTGAGAGGAACAAGGGAACAGAGGGGAGTAGAGAGGAGTAGAGAGGAGGAGAGAGGAGAAGAGAGGAGTAGAGAGGAGCAGAGAGGAAACAGAGAGGAGTAGAGAGGAGTAGAGAGGAATAGAGAGGAAAAGAGGGGAGTAGAGAGGAGAGAGAGGAATAGAGAGGAACAGAGGGGAGTAGAGAGGAGTAGAAAGGAAACAGAGAGGAGTAGAGAGGAGGAGAGGAGAGAAGAACAGAGAGGGAAAAGAGTAGAGAGGAATAGAGATGAGTAGAGAGGTAAAAAGAGAGGAGAGAGAGGAGTAGAGAGGAAAGAGAGAGGAGCAGAGAGGGAACAGAGAGGAGTAGAAGATTAGAGAGGAGTAGAGAGGCAGAGAGAGGAGAGAGAGGAAACAGAGAGGAGCAGAGAGGAAACAGAGAGAAGAGAGAGGAACGAGAGGAAACAGATAGAGAGAGAGGAAAGAGAGGAGAGAGGGAGTAGAGAGGAAAGATAGGAGTAGAGAGGAAAGAGAGGAGTAGAGAGGAGTTGAGATGAGGAGAGAGGAAAGAGAGGAGCAGAGAAGTAGAGAGGAACAGAGAGGAGCAGAGAGGAAACAAGAGGAGAGAGAGGATTAGAGAGGAGTAGAGAGAGTAGAGAGGAACAGAGAGGAACAGAGGGGAGTAGAGAGGAGTAGAGGGAGTAGAGAGGAGAGAGAGGAGTAGAGAGGAGAGAGAGGAACAGAGAGGAGTAGAGAGGAGTAGAGAGGAATAGAGAGGAACAGAGGGGAGTAGAGAGGAGTAGAGAGGAATAGAGAGGGAACAGAGGGGAGTAGAGAGGAGTAGAAAGGAAAGAGAGGAGTAGAGAGGAGTAGAGAGGAGTAGAGAAGAACAGAGAGGAACAAGGAGTAGGAGGAACAGAGATGAGTAGAGAGGTAAAGAGAGGAGCAGAGAGGAGTAGAGAGGAACAGAGAGGAGCAGAGAGGAACAGAGAGGAGTAGAGAGGATTAGAGAGGAGTAGAGAGGACAGAGAGGAGAGAGAGGAACAGAGAGGAGAGAGAGAAACAGAGAGAAGTAGAGAGGAACTGAGAGGAACAGATAGGAGTAGAGAGGAAACAGAGAGGAGAGAGAGGAGTAGAGAGGAAACAGATAGGAGTAGAGGAGGAACAGAGAGGAGTAGAGAGGAGTAGAGTTGAGTAGAGAGGTAAAGAGAGGAGCAGAGAGGAGTAGAGAGGAACAGAGAGGAGAGAGAGGAACAGAGAGGAGTAGAGAGGATTAGAGAGGAGTAGAGAGGAGTAGAGAGGAGTAGAGAGGAAACAGAGGGGAGTAGAGAGGAGTAGAGAGGAGTAGAGAGGAGTAGAGAGGAGTAGAGAGGGAGTAGAGAGGAGAAGAGAGGAAATAGAGAGGAGTAGAGGGAGAGAGGGAGTAGAGGGAATAGAGAGGAACAGAGGGGAGAGAGAGGAGTAGAGAGGAATAGAGAGGAACAGAGGGAGAGAAGGAGAGAGAGGAACAGAGAAGGAGGAGTAGAGAAGAAAGAGAGGAACAAGGAGAGAGAGGAACAGAGATGAGTAGAGAGGTAAAGAGAGGAGCAGAGAGGAGTAGAGAGGAACAGAGAGGAGCAGAGAGGAACAGAGAGGAACAGAGAGGAGTAGAGAGGAACAGAGAGGAGTAGAGAGGAACAGAGAGGAGAGAGAGTAGGGGAAAATAGGATAGGGAGTAGAGAGGAACAGAGAGGAGTAGAGAGGAACAGAGAGGAGTAGAGAGGAAAAGGAGGAGTAGAGAGGAACAGAGAGGGAGTAGAGAGGAACAGAGAGGAGGAGAGAGGAGGAACAGAGAGGCACAGAGAGGAGTAGAGAGGAAATAGAGAGGAGTAGAGAGGAGTAGAGAGGAATAGAGAGGAACAGAGGGGAGTAGAGAGGAGTAGAGAGGAACAGAGAGGAGTAGAGAGGAGTAGAGAAGAACAGAGAGGAACAAGGAGTAGAGAGGAACAGAGATGAGTAGAGAGGTAAAGAGAGGAGAGAGAGGAGTAGAGAGGCACAGAGAGGAGCAGAGAGGAAACAGAGAGGAGCAGAGAGGAAGACAGAGATGAGTAGAGAGGAAACAGAGAGGAACAGAGAGGAACAGATAGGAGTAGAGAGGAACAGAGAGGAGCAGAGAGGAGTAGAGAGGAACAGATAGGAGTAGAGAAACAGAGAGGAGTAGAGAGGGAGAGAGAGGAACAGAGAGGAGGAGAGAGAGGAGAGAGAGGAGTAGAGAGGAAAATAGAGGAACAGAGAGGAGAAGAGAGGAAACAGAGAGGAGTAGAGAGGAAACAGAGAGGAAAGAGAGGATTAGATAGGAGTAGAGAGGGAAAAGAGAGCAGTAGAGAGGAGTAGAGATAAGTAGAGAGGAACAGAGAGGAACAGAGAGGAGTAGAGAGGAACAGAGAGGAGTAGAGAGGAAGAGAGAGGAGTAGAGAGGAGAGAGAGGAAACAGATAGGAGTAGAGAGGAGTAGAGAGGAACAGAGAGGAGTAGAAGAGGAAAGAGAGGAGTAGAGAGGAAAAGAGAGGAGTAGAGAGGAAAAGAGAGGAGTAAAGAGGAACAGAGAGGAGTAGAGAGGAAACAGAGAGGAGAGAGAGGAGTAGAGAGGAAACAGAGAGGAACAGAGAGGAACAGAGAGGAGTAGAGAGGAGTAGAGAGGAACAGAGAGGAGTAGAGAGGAGTAGAGAGGAGTAGAGAGGTAAGAGAGGAAACAGAGGGGAGTAGAGAGGAGTAGAGAGGGAGTAGAGAGGAGTAGAGAGGAGCAGAGAGGAACAGAGAGGAGTAGAGAGGGAGTAGAGAGGAGTAGAGAGGAATAGAGAGGGAGTAGAGAGGAGTAGAGAGAGTAGAGAGGAACAGAGAGGAGTAGAGAGGAGTAGAGAGGGAGTAGAGAAGAACAGAGAGGAATAGGAGGAGTAGAGAGGAACAGAGATGAGTAGAGAGGTAAAGAGAGGAGAGAGAGGAGTAGAGAGGAAACAGAGAGGAGAGAGAGGAACAGAGAGGAGTAGAGAGGATTAGAGAGGAGGAGAGAGGCACAGAGAGGAGAGAGAGGAAACAGAGAGGAGCAGAGAGGAAAAGAGAGGAGTAGAGAGGAACAGAGAGGAAACAGATAGGAGTAGAGAGGAACAGAGAGAGCAGAGAGGAGTACAGAGGAACAGTAGAGTAGAGAGGAACAGAGAGGAGTAGAGAGGAACAGAGAGGAGTAGAGAGGAAACAGAGAGGAGAGAGAGGAACAGAGAGGGAGTAGAGAGGAAACAGAGAGGAGGAGAGAGGAGTAGAGAGGAGTAGAGAGGAACAGAGAGGAACAGAGAGGAGTAGAGAGGAACAGAGAGGAGTAGAGAGGAACAGAGAGGAGCAAAGAGGAACAGAGAGGAGTAGAGAGGAACAGAGGGGAACAGAGGGGAACAGAGAGGAGTAGAGAGGAACAGAGAGGAACAGAGAGGAACAGAGAGGAGTAGAGAGGAACAGAGATGAGTAGAGAGGTAAAGAGAGGAGCAGAGAGGAGTAGAGAGGAACAGAGAGGAGCAGAGAGGAACAGAGAGGAGTAGAGAGGATTAGAGAGGAGTAGAGAGGCACAGAGAGGAGAGAGAGGAAACAGAGAGGAGAGAGAGGAACAGAGAGGAGTAGAGAGTTATGAGAGGAAACAGATAGGAGTAGAGAGGAACAGAGAGGAGAGAGAGGAGGAGAGAGGAAACAGATAGGAGTAGAGAGGAACAGAGAGGAGAAGAGAGGAGTTGAGATGAGTAGAGAGGTAAAAGAGAGGAGCAGAGAGGAGTAGAGAGGAAACAGAGAGGAGCAGAGAGGAACAGAGAGGAGTAGAGAGGATTAGAGAGGAGTAGAGAGGAGAGAGGGACAGAGAGGAACAGAGGGGAGCAGAGAGGAGGAGAGAGGAGAAGAGAGGAGTAGAGAGGAGTAGAGAGGAGAGAGAGGAACAGAGAGGAGTAGAGAGGAGTAGAGAGGAATAGAGAGGAACAGAGGGGAGTAGAGAGGGAGTAGAGAGGAATAGAGAGGGAACAGAGGGGAGTAGAGAGGGAGTAGAAAGGAACAGAGAGGAGTAGAGAGGAGGAGAGAGGAGTAGAGAAGAACAGAGAGGAAACAGCGAGGAGTAGAGAGGAATAGAGATGAGTAGAGAGGAAAAGAGAGGAGCAGAGAGGAGTAGAGAGGAACAGAGAGGAGCAGAGAGGAACAGAGAGGAGTAGAGAGGATTAGAGAGGAGAGAGAGGCAGAGAGAGGAGAGAGAGGAACAGAGAGGAGAGAGAGAAACAGAGAGAAGTAGAGAGGAATGAGAGGAACAGATAGGAGTAGAGAGGAAACAGAGAGGAGCAGAGAGGAGTAGAGAGGAAATAGATAGGAGTAGAGAGGAACAGAGAGGAGTAGAGAGGAGTAGAGTTGAGTAGAGAGGTAAAGAGAGGAGCAGAGAGGAGTAGAGAGGAACAGAGAAGAGCAGAGAGGAAACAGAGAGGAGAGAGAGGATAGAGAGGAGTAGAGAGGAGTAGAGAGGAGTAGAGAGGAACAGAGGGGAGTAGAGAGGAGTAGAGAGGAGTAGAGAGGAGTAGAGAGGAGTAGAGAGGAGTAGAGAGGAGCAGAAAGGAACAGAGAGGAGTAGAGAGGAGTAGAGAGGAGTAGAGAGGAATAGAGAGAACAGAGGGGAGTAGAGAGGAGTAGAGAGGAATAGAGAGGAACAGAGGGGAGTAGAGAGGAGTAGAGAGGAACAGAGAGGAGTGGAGAGAGGGAGTAGAGAAGAAACAGAGAGGAACAGCGAGGAGTAGAGAGGAACAGAGATGAGTAGAGGGTAAAGAGAGGAGCAGAGAGGAGTAGAGAGGAAACAGAGAGGAGCAGAGAGGAACAGAGAGGAGTAGAGAGGATTAGAGAGGAGTAGAGAGGCACAGAGAGGAGCAGAGAGGAACAGAGAGGAGCAGAGAGGAACAGAGATGAGTAGAGAGGAACAGAGAGGAACAGAGAGGAACAGATAGGATAGAGAGGAAACAGAGAGGAGAGAGAGGAGAGAGAGGAACAGATAGGAGTAGAGAGGAAAAAGAGAGGAGTAGAGAGGAGTAGAGAGGAAAGAGAGGAGAGAGAGGAGAGAGAGAGTAGAGAGGAAACATAGAGGAACAGAGAGGAGTAGAGAGGAACAGAGAGGAGTAGGAGAACAGAGAGGAACAGAGAGGATTAGATAGGAGTAGAGAGGAACAGAGAGAGAAGAGAGAGATAAGTAGAGAGGAACAGAGAGGAAAGAGAGGAGTAGAGAGGAACAGAGAGGAGTAGAGAGGAACAGAGAGGAGAGAGAGGAGAGAGAGGAACAGAGAGGAGTAGAGAGGAGTAGAGAGGAAACAGAGAGGAGTAGAGAGGAACAGAGAGGAGTAGAGAGGAAAAGAGAGGAGAGGAGGAACAGAGAGGAGTAGAGAGGAAACAGAGAGGAGTAGAGAGGAACAGAGAGGCACAGAGAGGAGTAGAGAGGAACAGAGAGGAACAGAGAGGAACAGAGAGGAGTAGAGAGGAAGAGAGGATAGAGAGGAACAGAGAGGAGTAGAGGGAGTAGAGAGGAGTAGAGAGGTACAGAGAGGAACAAGGGGAGTAGAGAGGAGAAGGGGAGTAGAGAGGAGTAGAGAGGAGAGAGAGGAACAGAGAGGAGGAGAGAGGAGTAGAGAGGAGTAGAGAGGAATAGGAGGAGTAGAGAGGAGTAGAGAGGAGTAGAGAGGAACAGAGAGGAGTAGAGAGGAGTAGAGAGGAGTAGAGAAGAACAGAGAGGAACAGGAGGAGTAGAGAGGAACAGAGATGAGTAGAGAGGAAAAGAGAGGAGCAGAGAGGAGTAGAGAGGAACAGAGAGGAGCAGAGAGGAACAGAGAGGGAGTAGAGAGGATTAGAGAGGAGTAGAGAGGACAGAGAGGAGAGAGAGGAACAGAGAGGAGAGAGAGAGAACAGAGAGGAGTAGAGAGGAACAGAGAGGAAAAGATAGGAGTAGAGAGGAAAAGAGAGGAGCAGAGAGGAGTAGAGAGAACAGATAGGAGTAGAGAGGAACAGAGAGGAGGAGAGAGGAACAGAGAGAGTAGAGAGGAACAGAGAGGAGTAGAGAGGAAACAGAGAGGAGTAGAGAGGAACAGAGAGGAGTAGAGAGGGAGTAGAGAGGAGTAGAGAGGAAACAGAGAGGAACAGAGAGGAGTAGGAGGAACAGAGAGGAGTAGAGGGAACAGAGAGGAGAGAGAGGAGTAGAGAGGAACAGAGAGGAGAAAGAGGAACAGAGAGGAGTAGAGAGGAACAGAGGGGGAACAGAGGGGGAACAGAGAGGAGTAGAGAGGAACAGAGAGGAAATAGAGAGGAACAGAGAGGAGTAGAGAGGAGTAGAGAGGAGTAGAGAGGAACAGAGAGGAGGAGAGAGGAAACAGAGAGGAGTAGAGAGGAGTAGAGAGGAGAGAGGATGGATCCCCGAGAACGACTCAGCAGGAAAATACCACAATCATTAAGGAAGTAAAGCTGGTATATCCACGTTAGTTGGCTCATTACTACACCTTTCCACATAATATTGATGTATGATGAAGGTTGGGGCACGAGAAGGATGCAGTTACACAACCCAAAGTAAAGAATTAAGAAAAAAGTTTGGATTTATATAAATGTAGCATTTACTTACATGCTATAACTCACAATAGAGTAACCCCAGCACCGGGACAAGACTATATAAGGCTAACGCTAGCAACAAGGGAGCGATTAAAGGCTCTCACACATCGCCCAATCAGGAGGAGGAAGGATTAATCATAGAGGGTTTCCCCTTCCAAAATGGTCACCACAGGTGAGAGGGAGAGAAAGAGGTAGACCAGGGGCACAGGGTTGGTTATGGAGAGAGTGATGATAAAAAGTAGCCCAAAATCAATTCCTATCCTTTATCAAAGGCATATTTCAATCGGTGTGTACCGCTGAACTAGTGTAGTAAAACATTTAAATAAAGAAAAAGACTGAGGCTTGGGGCCTCATCTGTGTGGAAACTACACACACACACACACAAACTCCACAGGAAATTGGGGCCGATCGAAAACCCTCAGCCATGCATTAATACAGGATTCAAAGACACGGGGAGTCATGTTCAAACACAATGTGGGAGGGGAAATCCCGGAGTGTACTGGGGGTTTTAGACTGGTTTATTAATCACAGATACTCAGGTTAATGAACTGTCTAATGTACATGGTACGGCATATTCTACACTTACAGAAGACGTATGTTGAGAGGTGTTTTAAGTTTGATGTGTGGCGGATAGATGTACTGTAAGAATACTGTAGAGGTTTTGTCAATCATTTTGAGATCGCACATTGTGGAACCCCGCTTCACAAACGCTATTTGTTGCAGAAAAGTTTTTATATGTTGTATTTCATCATACTGTAATGTTGTTGTTGTTTACTAAAGTCCCTGAAACTGATGTTTATGACATCATAATGATATCAGATCTGTTGTAGACCGATAGTTGCATGATATGAACAATGGTGTTACATGGTGTTAAAAACCTGTTTAGGGAAATAGATTGAATTACCACAGCAGATCCAGACATTAAAGGCTAAATCGACTTGAGAGAATCTCAAACTTTCACTTCAAAACAATTGGCATAATGCATGATTTGTGGAGAAAGTGTTGACTAAAAGGTGTGTATCCAGGTCTGTATTAGCCCCACAGTATAGACGTCTGATGTTTTATAATAATAATAATACGTTTCTGTAATGAGATGTTATTTCATGTATTTTATGACTCACACAGGATCAGTGATGTTAACACGGTGAAGATAACCGGGACATGAGGGTAAATTGTGACTCAATACCGTGGAGAAATGTACCACCAAGAGGACACCCTCTTCATTAGGCTTTGATGTTCTGAGCAACCGATGCACCCAGACCCTAAAGACACCACCTTACAACATACCTGTGTAGGAGAGTGTGGATGAACTGTTGGGTAGACGCTTTAAATTGATCCATGTAATGATGAACCCACAAAAATAAAGCATATATATGTGATCCCTGAGGGAAGTGAACCTACAACCTTGGCGTGATATGCCAACGCTCTTATCAACTGAGCAAGACCACAATGGGACCTGTAAACCAATTTACTCGGACCGTCAAAATGAACAGGGATGTTATGAGGTTAGGAGACATGCTGTCTATAGCTGCACCCTAAATGAAACCACTATTCCCTACCTAGGGCATTACTTTTAACCAGAGCCTGATGGTTGTGGTCAAAAGTAGTGCACTACATAAGGAACAGGTGCACTTGGGATGTAACCTGGATCTGTCTAGTGTGGAGGAGTGTATGATGTATTTTTCTGATGGGTCTGAACTGACTTGCCTGTAGAAAGGTTGACTCCTGCAGTCTGATGGAAGAATTAAAACCTCTACATCAAACACAGTAGGGAGAATAATTTCATTTTGGAGAAGCTTATAGATATTGGCATCAACCAGAAGACGTAAGCTGTCTGTTGGTATGACAAGGATTGTTTTTATAATCTTGGTTTGTCTGATGTCTTGGTGATTTATGTTCGGGGTGAATTAAATATAATATAATATAATATATAAGTGGGGGAAAAAAAAGTATTTAGTAGCCACCAATTGTGCAAGTTCTCCCACTTAAAAAAGATTTCAGAGGCCTGTAATTTTCATCATAGGTACACGTCAACTATGACAGACAAATTTAAAAAAAATCCAGAAAATCACATTGTAGGATTTTTAATGAATTTATTTGCAAATTATGGTGGAAAAATAAGTATTTGGTAACTACAAACAAGCAAGATTTCGGTCTCACAGACCTGAACTCTCTTTAAGAGGCCCTGTCCTCCACCGTTAAGTATTAAGGAACCGTTTGAACTTATCAGTATAAAAGACACCTGTTCACAACCTCAAACAGTACACTCCAAACTCCACTATGGATAAGACCAAAGAGCTGTCAAAGGACACCAGAAACAAAAATTGTAGACCTGCACCAGGCTGGGAAGACTGAATCTGCAATAGGTAAGCAGCTTGGTTTGAAGAAATCAACTGTGGGAGCAATTATTAGAAATGGAAGAATACAGAATGATAATTACCGATCTGGGGCTCACGCAAGATCTCACCAGGGGGTCAAAATGATCACAAGAACGGTGAGAAAAAAATCCAGAACCACACGGGACCTAGTGAATGACCTGCAGAGAGCTGGGACCAAAGTAACAAAGCCTACCATCAGTAACACATACACCGCCAGGACAAATCTAGGAGTGCAGACGTGTCCCCCTGCTTAAGCCAGGCCCGTCTGAAGTTTGCTAGAGTGCATTTGGATGATCCAGAAGAGGATTGGGAGAATGTCATATGGTCAGATGAAACCAAAAGATAACTTTTTGGTAAAAAATCAACTCGTCGTGTTTGGAGGACAAAGAATGCTGAGTTGCATCCAAAGAACACCATACCTACTGTGAAGCATGGGGGTGGAAAGATCAGCTTAGGGGGATGTTTTTTCTGCAAAGGGACCAGGAGACTGATCCGAAAGGAAAGAATGAATGGGGCCATGTAGCGTGAGATTATGAGTGAAAACCCCCCTCCATCAGCAAGGGCATTGAAGATGAAACGTGGATGGGCCTTTCAGCATGACAATGATCCCAAACACACCGCCCGGGCAACGAAGAGTGGTAAGAAGCATTTCAAGGCTGGAGTGGCCTAGCCAGTCTCCTGATCTCAACCCCATAGAAAATCTTTGAGGGAGTTGAAAGTCCGTGTTGCCCAGCGACAGCCCAAAAATCATGTCTGGAGGAGATCTGCATGGAGGAATGGGCCAAAATACAGCAACAGTGTGGGAAAACCTTGTGAAGACTTACAGAAAACGTTTGACCTGTGGCATTGCCAAAAAGGGTATATAACAAAGTATTGAGAAACTTTTGTTATTGACCAAATACTTATTTTCCACCATAATTTGCAAATAAATTCATAAAAATCTAAATGTGATTTTCTGAAAAAAAATCTCATTTTGTCTGTCATAGTTGACGGTAATATGATGAAAATTACAGGCCTCTCTCATTTTTTAAGGGAGAACTTGCACAATTGGTGGCTGACTAAATACTTTTTTTTCCACTGTACACTATGATGAGTGTGAAAGTGTATACTGTGTATATATATATTTAATGTATGTATTTTGTACCTGTCTATTAATGTTTGTATTATGTCATGTTTATGTTTTTTATGTGGACTCCAGGAAGAGTAGGCTTGGCTGTGAAGCTAATGGGGATCTTAAAAAATACCAAATACTATTCAGTTGTACTTGAATGTCTGATGCATCAGTTCAGTGTACATGTTTACAATAGTCCAAGCCACTGTGTAAATCAGTAGTTGCCTGTGGTAGAAATAGGAGGTCAGAAGAGGATTGAGAAGAGTCTGTTTTGATCTCACACCTGCACACCAAATCACCCTTGACCCAACACGCTCAGAACTAAAGTCAGAATATTAAACACATAGAGTGAGGGGTTATATGTTTGAGGGGACGTATTAAAAGAATGAAGACAATAAAAGCACACACACACACACAGACACAGACACACACACACCTTCCCCCCCAACACACACACCAGAGAAACTTCCTCAGCCCTCTCACAACAAGAAAGTAGGGATTTGGAGAGCAGGAAGGGAGGGGAGAGAGAAGGGGGATTGGGATGGGGGGAATGAGGGAACATTGAACAGGCTATAGCAGGCTACTCCTCCCTCCTGAAACCCAATATCAACAAGCTGGGCCCAGCTGTATTAGTGGGGATAAAGGACACCTGCTGTCGGTTGCTGCAGGTCCATTCTACTGCACTATAAAATACCTGTAATGTCTGGGACTGGGAAGAGGGAGGGAGGGAGGGAGGTAAAACACACACATGGGGACACAACACAAACACACACACACACACACAGACATGCACGCACGCACACACGCACGCGCGCACACACACACACACACACACACACACACACACACACACACACACTCACACACACACATGCTCAGCAGGAGTGCAGCCAATAAACCACATGTCCACAGGTGCTGAGTAAATAACAGCCAAGTAGCACACGGTGAAAATGTCAACAAGGAATGGGGATCTAGGACAGGTCCAACCCCTATTCATTATGACTTAAAAGGAAACTGATCCTAGATAGCATCCACTCTGTCTTCCAGTAAACACTACACAGTGGAGATGCGAGGACTCACACACACGCCAGGAAGGGTGAAGTAATGACTGCTTGGTGCTCCTAGAATACAGCAGTAAACAGTTGGGATTAACCAGTCATTTTGAAGAATACTTTTGAAATGATTTTTTAAGTAGTAGACAGTGCATGATAGTGATTTAGGTAATAGCACAGTATTAATGCATATGGAATTACGGGCGATTTGAATGGTTGGATATTGGCATTCACCCAAATGAAGTTCCCTTAAGAAAAATATAATTCATCTAATCTAAGTCTACATTGATTGACTGGAATTATTAGTTGAAAGAGACAGAGAGAGAGAGAGAGAGAGAGAGAGAGAGAGAGAGAGAGAGAGAGAGAGAGAGAGAGAGAGAGAGAGAGAGAGAGAGAGAGAGAGAGAGAGAGAGAGAGAGAGAGAGAGAGAGAGAGAGAGAGACAGAGACAGAGAGAGAGAGAGAGAGAGAGAGCAGACAGAGAGAGAGAGAGAGAGAGAGAGAGAGGAGAGAAGAGAGAGAGAGAGAGAGAGAGAGAGAGAGAGAGAAGAGAGAAGAGAGAGAGAGAAAGAGAGAGAGAGAGAGAGAGAGAGAGAGAGAAGAGAGAGAGAGAGAGAGAGACAGAGAGAGAGAGACAGAGAGAGAGAGAGAGAGAGAGACAGAGAGAGAGAGAGACAGAGAGAGAGAGAGAGAGAGAGAGAGAGAGAGAGAGAGAGAGAGAGATCTGATCATCTTATATTTAGAGCATAACGTCAAAGCATCATCCTCTTTGTAGTGTAATAAGTTACTGTATACTCTTTAGACTAGAGCCATCTTCAAGGCTCAGTCAATCGCTGGGCTCAGTGACTCAGTGGAGGCTTGGCGAGGAGGTTGTGGGATGGAAAAGCATTTAAGCAGATTCACAGTGGGGGATCTCTACAGAGAGAGAGAGAGAGAGAGAGAGAGAGAGAGAGAGAGAGAGAGAGAGACACAAGTATAATACAGCCTGACTTTGAAGAGGGGGGAAAAAAAGTGTACTTTTTCCTAAAATAAGAGGAATAAAACTAAACATGAAGAAACGGAAAACACACAGGAATGTGGGCACACACACACACACACGTCAAATTTGTTTTGATGGAATATTGTATATAAAAAAGAATGAGACATTCTGTAGTGTAAACATGCATGGACGGATGGAGATGCACAAAGTGAGCACGTACACACACACACACACACACACACACACACACACACACACACACACACACACACACACACACACACACACACACACACACACACACACACACACACAACAAACACAAACACACACACACACACACACACACACACACACACACACAACGCTAATTAAAGTGGAGAAGGAGCCCCTCCTCTGAAGCGCTCATAATCTGATCCATGCTGCAGGCTCTGTGTGCATGCATGTGTGTGTGTGCACGTGCCCATCTGTGTGCCCCCGCTGCAGGCTCGTGTACCTGACAGCACTGTGATTTCAGAGGCCCCTCAGCACCAGGAACAAGACCCTCACAGGACTGGCCCTCTGCCAGAACCACACAGTTATGGAAACTGCCTACCTTGAATGCCACACCCTTTGAGATACACTAACACACACACACACACAAACACACACACACACACACACAAAAGAGGGATATTCCCTGTAGCCACATGAAAGAGTATGGAGTGGGAGAGCGCCAGACTCTAGCTACCTGGAGACAAAGAAGTGTAACACCTCTGGGGGTTTTGATGTTAATCTGGGATCCAACATGCTGATGGATGGGCGCTACGTGGGCCTGTTTTTTTAGCATAGTGTGTGTGTGTGATAATTAGTGTGCGTGTGTGTTGTATGTACTCAGATCTGAGCGTATTCGGCGTGTGTGTAGAGCCCGTCAGCGGGGGGTGTTGCTGCCCAGCGTGCGTCAGCGTAGCCCTGCAATTAATCTCTCCGACATGGCTGCTCCGGGGCCCGTGTCTGCTGCTATTGATCCAGCCCAGGGGGACCGGTGGGTTGGGACTGGGAGGAAGGCTCACCAGCACATGGGAGGGGGGAGGAGGAAGGGGTGGAGAGAGAGAGAGGGGATCACCTAGTTGGGACAGGGGATCGAACCTGTACGTCCAAAGTTGCTCCTTTCAACCGCCTCTCCCTCCATCGGTGAGAGGAGAGGGTACAGACACAGACACAACTAAATCACTGCCAGATAACCATAGCTAGTAAACGATCTTGATACAGTACAATAGATTAAGGTTAAGAGGTTACAAGATTACAGTAGAGACAGTAGAACAGTAGATTAGAGAGAGGGGCGAAAAATGCATTTTGTCCCCCAGTTATCATTGGAATGTGATACAAAAACCAGGCAAGGTGTGTTTAGGACAGGAGGAGGGTGGGGGTAGGTTGTTTGGAGTGTTTATCGATGATAAACATTTTTAAAAAATGAAACAAATATTATGTCCCCCACAGAATAGAATACAGTAGATTACAGTAGATTACAGTAGATTACATAGTTACATAGATTACAGTAGATTACAGTGGTAAATGCACAGCTGAAGAGGGTAAAACTAATATCAGCATTCAAACAATACGATGCCTGACCGTGTTTTTCCTGGGATAAATCTATTGCTAGTTAACTGATGACAGTGATTGTGTGTAGAGTGGAGTTACAACACAAAGACCTCAGGATGTGGAGAATGGCACTGGGAGGATCAGCCTGATACGCTATTACAACTACTGCTGCTACAGCACACACACACACACACACACACACATGCAAACACAGCTCAGGTTCACATGGTTGACTCTGGTTAGGGTTCAGTGGTACATGCAAGTAGTGTGCCTCATGTTCTAATGATGTGTGGGAGAGAGGAGAGGGGGATGAGGGAGGAGAGGAGGGGGTGATTCCCCCGTTTTAATTAAAACTCCTATCAGTAGCTTGAAGTTAATGAGTGAGTTGGTTCTGTAAAAAAAGAATGAAAGAAAGAGAGAGAAAACGCAGGGGATAGTATTTGTGATGCATCACGATGCAACGACAACCTTTGATTTGAAATATTAGACACCATGTTAAACGTGTTATTGAATCTGGAGCCGTAAGACATGAAGGGGTTGATTATTGTTGTTGTGTGAACTGTTGTACAACCTGTCTTCAGTGTTTTTTTAATGCAACAACCAACCCAAAGGAGCAAAACAAGTAGAATATGTAAGTGATAAAGGATAATGACTCAAATGTAAAATGTACACAGTGCAATTCCATTATGGAATGTGAATGAATTTAATCTTTATCACTGGCTGGTGTTCAGGTCTCGATTTCTCTCCCTCCCCCCCCTCCCGGCCCCCGCCCCCCTTCTCCCCCCCCCCCCCTCCCGCCTCCCCCCCCCCCCCGCCCCGGCTTTCTTCTACCCTCCCCCCCCTCTTTTCCAATCCCCCCCTTCCCTCAGTACTTTATTTCCTCTATTCTCACCTCTCTCTCTCCCTCCATCTCTATCTCTCTCTCCCCCTTCTCTCCCCCCATGCCTCTATCGTCTCCCGCGCTTCGCCCTGGGCGCTTTCAGTCCCTCAGATTACAGTTGAATATTACAGGCCGTGACCAATCTCCAATTAACCAAATGTTGCCGGGTATACTATCACCCATGACTCCTTCATGGCCCTTTAAATGTATTTTCAGGCGCTGGAATATTTTGGTGCACTTAGAATATGGTTGGCTGTTAAAACCAAACCCCCACTTTTGACTTCGCACCAATGGAAGCGTAACCCAAAAAATAATCTCACTGTAATGTATTAAAATAAGCGAAGATGTATTAACAGAAACCCAAGTAGTATTTCAATCAAGTAAATTACTGCCTGGTTCATTTTTTGAAAGGGACGATGCGTTTTAGTTTATTTTGGCTAATAAAGAATCTGACACATTTTAGCATTAAAAATGAATGAAGCTTTGACAACGCTCCACAATCACCGGTCAAGTGCGACCAGAGCACATCCGCAATTTCTCCCCTTTGTATGATTCCTCTCTGAGATGCCTTGGCAGCCTTGCCTGTGAGACATTTGTTAGGTATCATTATGATGTTAATGGGTCGCCCCTCACACCATGTCATATGCGGTCATTCCTTTAAATGATAATTGGAAAAATAATTAGAGGTAAAAGGTTTATTTTCTCTCCAAACAGTTTGGGAGGAATAAATCAGGTGGCAGCAAGGCAGCGAGGAGAGAGCTAGAGCATGATACTAACCACTGCTGCCTGCTGCAGCCTGAGAGAGAGAGAGAGAGAGAGAGAGAGAGAGAGAGAGAGAGAGAGAGAGAGAGAGAGAGAGAGAGAGAGAGAGAGAGAGAGAGAGAGAGAGAGAGAGAGAGAGAGAGAGAGAGAGAGAGAGAGAGAGAGAGAGAGAGAGAGAGAGAGAGAGAGAGAGAGAGAGAGAGAGAGAGAGAGAGAGAGAGAGAGAGAGAGAGAGAGAGAGAGAGAGAGAGAGAGAGAGAGAGAGAGAGAGAGAGAGAGAGAGAGAGAGAGAGAGAGAGAGAGAGAGAGAGAGAGAGAGAGAGAGAGAGAGAGAGAGAGAGAGAGAGAGAGAGAGAGAGAGAGAGAGAGAGAGAGAGAGAGAGAGAGAGAGAGAGAGAGAGAGAGAGAGAGAGAGAGAGAGAGAGAGAGAGAGAGAGAGAGAGAGAGAGAGAGAGAGAGAGAGAGAGAGAGAGAGAGAGAGAGAGAGAGAGAGAGAGAGGGGGAGAGAGAGAGAGAGAGAGAGAGAGAGAGAGAGAGAGAGAGAGAGAGAGAGAGAGAGAGAGAGAGAGAGAGAGAGAGAGAGAGAGAGAGAGAGAGAGAGAGAGAGAGAGAGAGAGAGAGAGAGAGAGAGAGAGAGAGAGAGAGAGAGAGAGAGAGAGAGAGAGAGAGAAGAGAGAGAGAGAGAGAGACTGAACACATGGGGTGATGGAACACATGGGTAATGCAAGTTAGGGTCTGCCTGGTTAGAAAGAGTTTCAGCATCATAACATTACCCAAACTTTTGGGATTTGGGGATTTTGTATGCACAAGTTGACAAAGTGCATCAACATCAGAACATAACTGAGCGAGTAGTACAAAACCCCATTCTCTCTTGGTACAGTATTTATGGGTTGGATTTAGTGTTTATTCTGTTGAATACTTTTATGTGTCTGTAGATTTCTCCCTCTCTCTCCTCCTTTCTTCCAACAAGAGATGAACTTCAGAGATTTCTTAGTCTTTCTCCCACATCCTTCATTGTTTTGCTTTCAAAGTCAGTTTCCCCTTTTCTTCTTCTCCTCAACACACCGGAGCTCAATATACACAGTGGACTTGAACTCTGTCGGTAAACCATTTTATTGCACTGCAGTGTTTATTTTCTCTCATTCATGTTGAGTGAATCTTCAAAAAGGACACCCAATTGTGTGAAGGACTTTTATGTCACCAGAGATGAATGTTGGTAAGGGACTGTATGAAACTGAGTTTGTTGTGTTGTGGAGACTGGTGAAATGTGTATGTGAGAGATAGGGGAAAAAAAAGAAGATCCACTATTGGAGGACAGGGATGATATAAGTATGTTCAAAAAGGAGCAGAGGATTCTTGAAAATGTTGCTGTGTTTGTTTAAATATTAATTGTTAAATGCATTTACTGCACATTTGATATGGCGAAGATACAATATGTATCAACCAGGGTTGTGCTCAATTGGAATCGAAGGAGTCAATTCAGAAAAAATAATAATAGTTACAACTCAATTAAAAAAAGGTTTTATTTTCAAAAACTGAAAAGTATAAGACATTTTTTTTTTTTTTAAAGTTTCAATTCGAATTGAGCCCAACCATGGAATCAACCAAAGATGGTTTTTGTAAACAACATATGGAGGTCAGCAGCTTTTTAATTCCATGTTACTTTATTCTGGATGTTTCAATTTACAGTATGTTTTTTTCACTCCTGAAACACCACTATTAGCACAAAACCTTTTGAAAGGAACAACAACCAATGAAATGAAAAGTCGGGAGAGAGAGGAGTTTTGGTCGGGTAGGACTTATTTTATTTTTTGTCGCTGTAGTTCTTCAAAGGCCAGCGGGTCTCAGCTCCAAACATCCCCTACGTTCTCCAACATAACTGATAGCTATTTTGAACAGGAACGAGCGCCTGGAAATGGTTGTCTGCAGGCCGAAGGTTGAATAGAATTCTCCCGAGCATCTTGAGAAAAAGCATCTGGTGAGGGACACAAGAAGACCCTCCTCAGGTTTAAACCCTTGTTCCTTAAGAGATCCCCCCCCCCACCCCCGTCACCCCCCTCTTGTCCTGACATCAGCGTAATTGGAGATCATTACAGACCCACAATGCAACCCCTCAGATCTCCGCTGAGTAATGGAAATTAATTGTGGTGTTGGATGGCGGTGCTCGGAATAACAACAGCAGCACAGAATGGAAACCGAAAAAAGTGAGAAGAGGAGAGGTAGAGAGGTACGTCTTTTTCCCCCAAATTGAATCGAAGTGAAGATATCCCGTTAGGGCAGATTGGTTAGGCGAAAGCAGCTGAAACGAGGCAGATTGTTGGCTAGCGTTGTAGCCCCGGGACCGGGTTTTTGTTGGCTGAAGTGGGGTTGGGATGGGGTGGGATTGGGGGGGGCTGCCTCACATCAAAAGAATTTGTAATAAACAATTCATCACAAGCGGAGGATGAGCTGGCAAGAAAGATGAAAGTCAGTTGGAATGGAAACTGAAAGCACATCAGCGGCGCTAGAGCACAAAAAGGCTGTCTGTGTTGTCATGTTGCATTTTTACGACGGAAAGGATCATAAGTGCTATCATGACCTTCCCAAGAAAATTACCCTATTATGGCTAACTAGAATGCTCAATTAGACGATTTTGTACATTGTAAATCCACGGATTAGAATTTTCCTTCAGTTTTCAGTGTTATGTACCATCTACATTGTCAGCTAGACACCTTTGTGTTTTCTATATTCTAAACACATTTACAACTGTTGATGGAAAGGGAAAGAACACAGATGAATCAAAGAATCAAAGAATCAGAACTACAACCCCTCTCTCCCCCGCCCCCCCCCCCCCCCCCCCCCCCTCCCCCCCCCCCCCCCACCACCACACACCACCACCACCACCAACACACACACCCCCACTTCTACAGGTGAGGGTACTAGAAGTTAATTGGAGAGCAGTAAGCCAGTGTATGTTTGCTTTCATCGATCTCAGAAAGGGAATTCCACACCTCACATGTAAGACTCAAGTAGCATCAGAACACACACACACACACACACACACAAGATACGTGCATGTACACATACACACACACGAGCGGAAGCATGTGTACGCATGTGCACACCCACAAACAAACACACAAACATGTTACAACTGCAGATTGGGCCACATTGGGCCAGCAGATCATTTCACATTGATTGATATGTTTGTGAGTGAGAAAGAGACAGAAAGTCAGTGAGTTTATATTTGCAAACCACAACAATTTCCTGAACAAAAGTGTAATTCCCAGCATTATAAAAGCAAAACTGCCATTCACTACCACCAACTGCTGACATATTACAATTTGATTGCTCCAAAACATTTCTGGTCCAAACATTAAATTGGAAGGCAGAGACCCTCTAAACAAACCCACTAGCACTCTCCTTTGTGTTTCTTCCCCCTCTCTCTCTCCCTCTCGCTCTCTCTCCTCGCACCCCCGCCACTCTCTCTCCATCCATCCATCATCTCTCTCTCTCTCTGCTCTCTCTCTCTCTCTCTCTCCCCCCCCCCCCCCTCCCTCCCCCCTCCCTCTCTCCCCCCCCCTCTCTCTCTCTCTCCCCCCTCCAGAGGTGGAGTTTGATCTAACAGTAGGCAGATCCCGCAGTGCTCACAAACGCACAGTAGGGCTCTGCGACCAAAGGGCATCACTGACAGGTTTTTAGATTCATTTTCCAAAACAGAGACTGAAAATAGCTTGGTTATGTGTTGTTATTTTTAATTTTCTCTCTTTTAAAGTAGATGATAACAACTGCAAGGCTTTAGTAGATTTTTTGCAGAATGTTGATATTTCACAATATTAGACATCACAACGTCATACAGCATGTCAAGAACGACAGGCTGAGGAGAGGTGGTTTTAGTTTGAAAAACACATTCTATATTTAACATTTTAGTCATTTAGCAAATTGACTAGAAAAGTAAATTCATATGATATCAGTATTTCTTTATGTAGCAAAGCAATGATGCAAAAAACGCTGAAAACCCAGAAATGTAGGATTTTTTCTAAAATGCCTTTAAAGTATTATTGTAGTCATGGTTTGGTATCTTGCACGCACACACGACGACACAAACACACGCACCCCACAAATCTTCTTAACATTAGATTTATTGAAAACTTCTCGACGAGAGACCTAGGGATTCTTTGTGCCAACTTTATTTGTACGATCGAGACCGGCTCTTTCTGCCCTCAATCAAAAGTTTTACTTTGTAGCTCGTTACAGCTCGGCATGTGCATATATATTAAACGGTTCTCTGGTTTTCCACAGTCCGTATGAACTATCAACAAAATATCATTGGGTCTCAATAGCAAGAGCAGCAAAGAACCAGTGAATTTAACGGCATACGATTACAGAACTGTCATCGCATCCCCAAATGGCACCCTACACCCCAAATAGTGTCTGGTCAAAAGTAGTGCACTAATAGGGAGTAGGGTGCCATTTAGGACCAAGAATGTATGTCCCCAAACCAACTGACGAGCAGCCCTCTTCCAGTGAGCTCATGTTGTTGATCAACATGATCTGGGATATTGATCTCAGAAACTTAAAATAACTATGTTGTTATTTTATTTTTCATCCACAAGCCCCCCCCCCTCTCTCTCTATGGTATTGTTTACAGTCAAACCGCCTCAAATCATAAACAAGATAGATCAACTGAACACACACACACACGGGCAACATAAATCCCACATCAATTGAAAAACCAAACCCAAGCAAAATGACTACCCCCCCTCCTTCTCCTCCACACCAAAAGGGACAACTTAATCTCCCCAACTTAAGAGGAATCACTTTTAAAACCTGTGAGATGGAGGGGTCTTCAAACCAATAGTGGGCGGAATGCTTTCGCAATACAACAAGAGCAACAATGGTGGGGTCAACCTTGGAGGTGACCCCAACACACACACACACACACACACACACACACACAACACACACACACACACACACACACACACACACACACATACACACACACACACACACACACACACACATACAAGGACAAACAGGGACTCCTTCCACTTATCCAAGTATCTAAAGAGGTTGGACGGTTTAGTGGATTACCCATGGTCCTCGCGCCTGGTGCACCAAGGGGGCGGTGAAAGGAAGGATCAGGAGGACCCTGTAGATTTGGGAATCTTGGTATACTGCCGTCACCATCCACCGTGGGAAACGCCCAACACCCTCAGCCATTAAGGTGATAAGATCCAAGTGTTGAGAATATTAGGTTTGTAGTGTTAATAATATACAAAAGGGAGTTTTAGTTATGTTTCACATCAAATCCAAGGTTTTAGTTTGTTTGTTTGGACCGCCACTGTTGTGTCCCGACTTAAACACCTTGAGTGAATGAACGGACTCTCTGGTCACAACAGACTGGGGGTCCCAACCAAACACTGTGACTACAAGCCCCGCCAAACACCCGAAACCAGGATTAAGTATGTTTATCTCTCTCTATTTCTTCCTCCCCTCTGTTCCCCCCTCTCTCTCTCTCCGCTCCCCCCCCCTCTCTCTCCATCCTCTCCATCTTCCTCCCCCCCCCTTTCTCAATCCACCCCCATCTCTCTTTAACAGGAGCAGTCAGTTAAGCTTCAGGTAGTGAGTAGTGTTAGACCAGGGAGACCAGCCAGGTAGTGAGTTAGTGTTAGACCAGGGAGACCAGCAGTGTAGTGAGTTAGTGTTAGACCAGGGGAGACAAGCCAGTGGGAGTTAGTGTTAGACCAGGGGAGACCAGCCAGTGTAGGAGTTAGTGTCGGGCCAGGGGAGACCAGCCAGGTAGTGAGTTAGTGTTAGGCAGACCAGGGGAGACAGCAGTGTAGTGAGTTAGTGTTAGACCAGGGAGACCAGCAGTGTAGTGAGTTAGTGTTAGACCAGAGGAGACCAGCAGGTAGTGAGTTAGTGTTAGACCAGGGGAGACCAGCCAGTGTAGTGAATTAGAGTTAGACCAGGGAGAACAGCCAGTGTAGTGAATTAGTGTTAGACCAGGGAGACCAGCCAGTGTAGTGAGTTAATGTTAGGCCAGACCAGGGGAGACCAGCCAGTGTAGTGAGTTAGTGTTAGACCAGGGAGACCAGCCAGTGTAGTGAGTTAGTGTTAGACCAGGGGAGACCAGACAGTGTAGTGAGTTAGTATTAGACCAGGGGAGACCAGCCAGTGTAGTGAGTTAGTGTTAGGCCAGACCAGGGAGACCAGCCAGTGTAGTGAGTTAGTGTTAGACCAGGGGAGACCAGCCAGTGTAGTGAGTTAGTATTAGACCAGGGAGACCAGCCAGTGTAGTGAGTTAGGTTAGACCAGGGAGACCAGCAGTGTAGTGGGAGTTAGTATTAGACCAGGGGAGACCAGCAGGTAGTGAGTTAGTGTTAGGCCAGACCAGGGGGGAGACAGATGTAGTGAGTAGTGTTAGACCAGGGGAGAAGCAGTGTAGTGAGTTAGTATTAGACCAGGGGAGAACAGTGTAGGAGTTAGTGTAGGCAGACCAGGAGACAGCAGTGAGTTAGTAGTTGAGCCAGGGGAGACCAGCAAGTGTAGTCAGTTAGTGTTAGACCAGGGGAGATCAGCAAGTGTAGTCAGTTAGTGTTAGACCAGGGAGACCAGCAGGTAGTGAGTAGTGTTGGGCCAGACCAGGGGAGACCAGCAGTGTAGCAGTTAGTGTTAGACCAGGGAGACCAGCCAGTGTAGTGAGTTAGTGTTGGCAGACCAGGGAGACCAGCCAGTGAGTCAGCTAGTGTTAGACCAGGGAGACCAGCCAGTGTAGTGAGTTAGTGTCGGGCCAGGGAGACAAGCCAGTGTAGTGAGTTAGTGTTGGGCCAGGGGAGACAGCCAGTGTAGTGATTAGTGTTGGGGCCAGGGGAGACAGAGGTAGTGAGTTAGTGTTAGACCAGGGAGACCAGCCACTGTAGTAGGTTAGTGTTAGACCAGGGGAGACAGACAGTGTAGGAGTTAGTGCTAGACCAGGGAGACAGCCAGTGTAGTGAGTTAGTGTTAGGCCAGACCAGGGAGACCAGCCAGTGTAGTGAGTTAGTGTTGGGCCAGGGGAGACAGCAGTGTAGTGAGTTAGTGTTGGGCCAGACAGGAGACCAGCCAGTGTAGTGAGTTAGAAGTTGGGCCAGGGAGACCAGCAGTGTAGTGAGTTAGTGTTAGACCAGGGAGACCAGCCAGTGTAGTGGAGTTAGTGTTAGACCAGGGAGACCAGCCAGTGAGTGAGTTAGAGTTAGGCCAGACCAGGGGAGACCAGCAGTTTAGTGAGTTAGTGTTAGGCCAGGGAGACCAGCCAGGTAGTGAGTTAGTGATGGGCCAGGGAGACCAGAGTGTAGTGAGTTAGTGTTAGACAGGGGAGACCAGCCAGTGTAGTAAGTAGTGTAGACCAGGGGAGACCAGCCAGTGTAGTGAGTTAGTGTTAGACCAGGGGAGACCAGACAGTGTAGTGAGTTAGTGTTGGGCCAGGGGAGACCAGAGTGAGTGAGTTAGTGTTAGACCAGGGAGACCAGCCAGTGTGTAAGTTAGTGTTAGACCAGGGAGACCAGCCAGTGGAGTGAGTTAGTGTTAGACCAGGGAGACAGCAGTGTAGTGAGTTAGTGTTAGGCCAGACCAGGGAGACCAGCCAGTGTAGGAGTAGTGGGCCAGACCAGGGAGACCAGCCAGTGTATGAGTTAGTGTTGGCAGGGAGACCAGCCAGATAGTGATAGTGTTAGACCAGGGAGACCAGCCAGGTAGTAAGTAGGTTAGACCAGGGAGACCAGCCAGGGTAGTGAGTAGTGTTGGGCCAGACCAGGGGAGACCAGCCAGTGTAGTGAGTTAGTGTTAGACCAGGGGAGACCAGCCAGTGTAGTGAGTTAGTGTTAGACCAGGGAGACCAGCCAGGTAGTGAGTTAGTGTTAGACCAGGGAGACCAGCCAGTGTAGGGAGTTAGTGTTGGGCCAGACCAGGGGAGACCAGCCAGTGAGTGAAGGTTGGGCCAGACCAGGGAGACCAGCCAGTGTAGTGAGTTAGTATTAGACCAGGGGAGACCACCAGTGTAGTGAGTTAGTGTTAGGGCCAGACCAGGGAGACCAGCAGTGTAGTGAGTAGTGTAGACAGGGGAGACCAGCAGTGTAGTGAGTTAGTATTAGACCAGGGGAGACCAGCCAGTGTAGTGAGTTAGTGTTAGGCCAGACCAGGGAGACCAGCCAGTGTAGGTAGTTAGTGTTGCGCCAGGAGACCAGCAAGTGTAGTAAGTTAGTGTTAGACCAGGGAGACCAGCCAGTGTAGTGAGTAGTGTTGGGCAGAAGGGAGACAGCAGTGTAGTGAGTTAGGTTAGACCAGGGAGACCAGCAGTGTAGTGAGTTAGTGTCGGGCCAGGGGAGACAAGCAGTGTAGTGAGTTAGTGTTGGGCCAGGGGAGACCAGCCAGGTATGATAGTGTTGGGCCAGGGGAGACCAGAAGTGTAGTGAGTTAGTGTTAGACCAGGGAGACCAGCATTGTAGTAAGTTAGTGTTAGACCAGGGGAGACCAGCCAGTGTAGTAAGTTAGTGTTAGGCCAGACCAGGGGAGACCAGCCAGTGTAGTGAGTTAGTGTTGGAGGAGACAGAGTAGTGAGTAGTGTTAGACCAGGGGGAGACCAGCCAGGTAGTGAGTAGTGTTGGGCCAGACCAGGGGAGACCAGCCAGTGTAGTGAGTTAGTGTTGGGCCAGACCAGGGGAGACCAGCCAGTGTAGTGAGTAGTATTAGACCAGGGAGACCAGCCAGTGTAGTGAGTTAGTGTTAGGCAGACCAGGGGAGACCAGCAGTGTAGTGAGTTAGTTAGACCAGGGAGACCAGCCAGTGTAGTGAGTTAGTATTAGACCAGGGAGACCAGCCAGTGTAGTGAGTTAGTGTTAGGCCAGACAGGGAGACCAGCCAGTGTAGTTAGTTAGTGTTGCACCAAGGGAGACCAGCAAGTGTAGTCAGTTAGTGTTAGACCAGGGGAGACCAGCCAGTGTAGTGAGTTAGTAGTTGGGCCAGACCAAGGGAGACCAGCCAGGGTAGTGAGTTAGTGTTAGACCAGGGGAGACAGCAGGTAGTGAGTAGTGTGGGCCAGGGAGACAAGAGTGTAGGAGTTAGTGTGGGGGCCAGGGAGACAGCAGTGAGGAGAGTGTTGGGAGGGAGACCAGCCAGTGTAGTGAGTAGTGTTAGACCAGGGGAGACCAGCCAGTGTAGTGAGTTAAGACAGGGGAGACCAGCCAGTGTAGTGAGTTAGTGTTAGGTCAGACCAGGGGGAGACCAGCCAGTGTAGTGAGTTAGAGTTGGGAGGAGACCACCAGGTAGTGAGTTAGTGTTGACAGGGAGAAGAGTGAGGAGTTAGTGTTAGACCAGGGGAGACCAGCCAGTGTAGTGAGTAGTGTTAAGCCAGACCAGGGAGACCAGCCAGTTTAGTGAGTTAGTGTTAGGCAGGGGAGACAGCCAGTGTAGTGAGTTAGTGTTGGGCAGGGGAGACAGCAGTGTAGTGAGTAGTTTAGACCAGGGAGACCAGCAGCGTAGTAAGTTAGTGTTAGACCAGGGGAGACCAGCCAGTGTAGTGAGTAGTGTTAGACCAGGGAGACCAGCAAGGTAGGGAGAGTGTTGGGCCAGGGGAGACCAGCCAGGTAGTGAGTTAGTGTTAGACCAGGGGAGACCAGCAGTGAGTGAGTTAGTGTTGGGCCAGGGGAGACCAGCCAGTGTAGTGAGTTAGTGTTAGACCAGGGAGACCAGCCAGTGTAGTAAGAGGGTTAGACCAGGGAGACAGCAGTGTAGTGAGTTAGTGTTAGACAGACAGGGAGACCAGCCAGTGTAGTGAGTTAGTGTTGGGCCAGGGGAGACCAGCCAGTATAGTGAGTTAGAGTTAGACAGGGGAGACCAGCAGTGTAGTAAGTTAGTGAGACCAGGGAGACAGCCAGTGTAGTGAGTTAGTGTGGGGAGACAGGGAGAACAGGAGTGAGTTAGTGTTAGACAGGGAGACAGCAGTGTAGTGAGTTAGTGTTAGACCAGGGGAGACCAGCCAGTGTAGTAAGTTAGTGTTAGGCCAGACCAGGGGAGACCAGCCAGTGTAGTGAGTTAGTGCTGGGCCAGGGGAGACAGCCAGTGTAGTGAGTTAGTGTTAGACCAGGGGAGACCAGCCAGTGTAGGAGTTAGTGTCGGGCCAGGGGAGACCAGCCAGTGTAGTGAGTTAGTGTTAGACCAGGGGAGACCAGCCAGGGTAGTGAGTTAGTGTTGGGCCAGACCAGGGAGACCAGCAGTGTAGTGAGTTAGTGTTGGGCCAGACCAGGGGAGACCAGCAGGGTAGTGAGTTAGTGTTGGGCAGGGGGAGACCAGCCAGAACAGTTGAAAGGCAGGGTTACTTTAATGTGGTCAGCAGCAGCTCCTGGTCCTCCTAATGAGGTGCTTTAACACCCACACAAACACACACACACATCCGGATGATGATTACATATGTTGGGGACTCATCCAAATACCTCCAGGGACCAAACGGAGACAGAGGCTTCCCCCTCCAAATCTCAAACCCCCAGACACCACCGGGACCCCCCACCTCCAACCCTCCAGCATTGGCACAAGACCTCAGTAAACACCATCCAGTCACCCCCCACCCCATAGTCACCTCAGGCCCTGGCAGCACAGAGCTACCTCACTGTTGTCAATGCAGAGGGGGTTACAGACAAGCCGTGGGCCTGTAGGCCCCCCAGGGCTGAGGTTCACACATCACACAACAGAGAGGTGGAGAGGAGCCATGGAAAAGGTGTGGAGTGCTGAACACTGATTTTTATAGCATAGGGTCGGGAGTAGGAAGTTTGAGAACAGGGTTTTAGGGCATTATTGAATGGGTATGGGTAGCACCTCCATCACTCGGTAACGATCGCGATGAAGCAGAGACGCCACAAAAGTAGAACGGAGGCTAAGACTTTGAAGGGAGTAATGAGATTCTGCAATTGATGTAGTCGAAGTCACAAACCCCTCGAGTCGAACCGAGTCCCAAGTCCCGGTGCTCGAGGTCCGAGTCACCAATGGTTGAGTCATGAGTCGAGACACGAGACCCTATGGCTGAAGTCGAGGTCCCCAGTGCTAACAGGGTGAATCATCTCCTTGTAATATTATCTGTGCATTGACTGAAGGGCCCTAGCCACAGATGATAATAATGTAATTAAAGAGGTAGAATACAGGTGTACAGTCCACTAAAATAGTCCTCACTGATCAGCCTATTGCCAGCCCTTGAACATGAAGAGCCAACTAAGAGAGAGAGACAGAGAAGGAGCGAAAGAGACTTAATTAAAAGCTGTGTGGGTGGGGGGAAGGGTACACATGAACAGGGATAGGAATCAACAAAAAGCCGAGAAGGGAGGGGCATGACAGCACCTGGGAGAGGAGAGAAGAGAGGTTAAGGGAGGAGAGAAGAGAGAAGAGAAGAGAAGAGAAGAGAAGAGAAGAGAAGAGAAGAGAAGAGAAGAGGAGAGGAGAGGAGAGGAGAGGAGAGGAGAGGGAGAGGAGAGGAGAGGAGAGGAGAGAAGAGGGGAGGAGAGGAGAGGAGAGGAGAGGAGGAAAGAGGATTGATGCCCCTGTGATAACCTGTGGATTATACCCAGGAGGGACCTGGATGGTGGACTGGAAGGTTGGGTGTTTGAGAAACACAGAGAGAGTTTATAATGATAGATGGGGAGATAGTGAGTATTGACGTGGTGATATGAGACCCCAGGATCTGTCTGGCTTTATATCTATTTAGCCTCTTTCGTTCTCCTCTCTTCCCCATCCTCTCCCTCCCCCCCTCTCCTCCCCTCTCCCCCCCCCCCCCGCGCCCTGCGGGCACATCGGGGGGCACAGGGAGGCAGTGTAGGTCAGAGCTGGGCGGAGGGTCACAGATAGAGATGAAGCGCCAAATCCTCACAGAGCCGTGTGATCCCCCGCCAACCAAGAGACAGAGACCCTCCAGGGGTGAATCCTTCGCCCCCTCACCCAAACACACGCACGCAGACCCCCCAGAGCTGGCATAGACACACAACGATGCATACACACACAACGCCACTCTGTGCCATTCTGCCTCGGCAGGCCAGATGTACATAAATGGGAGGGAGGGAGGGAGAGAGACAGAAAGAGAGAGAGAGAGAGAGAGAGAGAGACAGAGAGAGAGAGAGAGAGAGAGAGAGAGAGAGAGAGAGAGAGAGAGAGAGAATCTATTGTGATGAGGCTAGTAATTAACCTGTGATGGGTGTGTGGACCCAGGTGAAGAGCAGGGCTCAGTCAGGGAGGGGAGGTTTTGAACAGTCAGTGATTATAACAAAGCATGGTGAGGTATTTATTTAGAACCATTAATCTCTGTGGCTCAGTGTTGATCACTGAGGTGCATAAACCTTCTGATTAAGAGATGTTTGTAAACACCCTTAAAACAGTGGTGATTGAATGGATTAATATGAGGCTCCATGACAACAGACTGAACAGCCTCATAGGTGTCTTGGAGTAATTCCAATGAAAGGAGATATTTTGTTTTAATAAAACATAGGCTAAAATATGAAAACTCTAGTAGGCATAACGCCCCCACACCCCCCCCCCCCCCCTCCCCCCCTCCCTCCCCCCCCTCCCTCCCCCCCCTCTCCCCCCCCTCCTCCCTCCCCATCCCCTCTCTCCCCCTCCCCCATTCCCCCCCCCTCCTCATCCCCCCCCCCTCTCCCCTCCTCTCCCTCCTCCCTCTCCTTCCCTTCCTCCTCCTCCTCCCTCCACCCCCCCTCTCTCTCTCCCTTCCCCCCCCCCCCCCCCCCCTCCCCCCCCCCCCCCCCTCCCCCCCCCTCCCCCCCCCCCCCCCCCCCCCCCCCCCCTCTCTCCCCTCCCCTCTCCCCCCCCTCCTCTCCCCTCCCCCCCTCCCCCCTCTCCTCTCTCCCCCCTCTCTCCCCCCCCCCCCCCCTCCTCTCCCTCTACTCCTTCCCCCCTCCTCTCCCTCTCACCCCCCCCCCCCTCCCTCCCCCCTCCCCCTCCCCCCCCCCCCCCCCCACCCCCCCCCCTCCCCCTCCCATCCTCCTCCCCCCTCCCTCCCCCCCCTCCCCTCCCCCCCCCCCCCTCCCCCCTCTCCCTCCCTCCTCCTCCTCCCCCTCCCCCCCTCCCCCCCCCCACCTACCCACTCCCCCCCCCCCCCCCTCCCCCCCTCTCTCCCCCCCCCCCCCCCCCTCCCCCTCCCCCCCCCCCCTCTCTCCCCCCCCCCCCCCCCCCCCCCCCCCCCCCCCCCCCCCCCCCCCCCCGCCCCCCCCCCCCCTCCCTCCCCCCTCCCCCCCTCCCCCCCCCCCCCCTCCCTACCCCCCCCTCCCGCACATTGTTTATCACCAATTACATAGAAGCTTGTAGCAGCTTGCTCCTAGGTTTAGCTGTTGAGCCAGAGACAGACAGGGCCTATCCCACATGCAGATGTGCTAGATAAATCCATCTTGTTTTTTGTTGTGGGATGTGCTCATTTTTTGTTCAGGCTCTCCTCCTCCATTCGGCCTTCAGGCTCAAGCACACCCACCCCCCTTGTTTGTCTCTCGTTGTTACAACGTGGGGAACGAAAGAAACAAAAAAGGGGAGGGGAACAAAATGTTAACTTGCATGGACTAAAATCCACCCTCACCCGTACTTATAGATGACTGATAAATATTTAATGGCAAATGTGAATTTTATTTCATAATCCCCTCTCCATCCCTGCTGCTTTGAGTCATCCCTCTGTTCACAAATCATCTAATAATAGGCCTGACGCAAGAGTCCTCTCTCTCTCACCCAAATAAATGCCCAAACAAATAAATCTCCTCTATCTGCACCCATTTAAGACACATTCAACTGTGCCACAGTAGGGAAACAGGAGATGGGGAACTACATTAGGTAGTGAAATTGAACTCCAATACTAATTGTTGTGTATATCTCAGTGTCACAAGAGGTGTACGAAGGTGAGTATATTTACACCTCCATCTGAATCAATCTACTATACAGGATCTGTGTTCAATTCCACATAAATAGTGGTAGTGGATTGTGGTTGACAGATAGTGCTAATTCCAGCATTAATATAGTGGTAGTGGATTGTGGTTTTTGGCTGACAGATAGAGCTCCAACTTCCAGCATTAACTATAGTGGTAGTGGATCTGTGGCTTTTGTGCAGATAGGACAACTTCCAGCATTAACCATAGTGGTAGTGGATCTGTGGCTTTTTCGCTGCCAGATAGTGTCAACTCCAGCATTAACAAGTGGTAATGGATTGTGGTTTTTTCGCTGCCAGATAGTAAAATTAACCATAGTGGATAGTGGATCTGTGGACTTTTCGTGCCAGATAGTGTCCAACTTCCAGCATTAACCATAGTGGTAGTTACAACCAATTGTTCATGCCCCTTGGCTGTCCGGGGACGGAACGGGAGAAGAAAGAAGAGAGAGAAGAAGAAGTAAAAAAAAAATTGAAAGCAAGGAACTATAAGGCTTTGACTAAAAGCAGTGGGCACGCTACAGCTGCTCTCGTTTTTTTCTCTCTCTCCCCCTCCCTTTCACTTCTCCTCCCCCCCCTTTCGCTCTTCTTGCCGCCCTGCTCTCACTTCTCCCTCTATCTCTCTCGCCGCTTCCGCCCCCCCGTTCGCCCCGCCCCCCCCCCCCCGGCCCTCTCCCTTCTCTTTCGCCTCTCCCCCGCCCTCTCTCTTTCGCCCCCCCCCTTTCATGGTCCGAAAATTAATAGAAGACAGACAAAAGAAGAAGAAGAAGAAGAAAAGAAGACAGAAGAGAGACAGACAGAGAGAGAGAGAGAGAGAGAGAGAGAGAGAGAGAGAGAGAGAGAGAGAGAGAGAGAGAGTAATAAACAACTGCCTATCTCTGCAGAGCATCACACAGAAAGAAGAGTGAATGAACTTGTGCTTACTCATTGATTGACGCTTTTTAAAAAAATGGCTTTCATTCAGAGTTTTGCTCAGACGGTCTTTTTCAGCCCCCCTGTGACCCGGCCAGTAGTCACTCCGTGGGAAGGGGCAAGGGTTTGAAAGTTGAAGTGAAGTTGAAGTGTTGGTCCTCGAGAGAAGATTTAACAATACATAGAGATTTTCATGACTGGTGTGAAAGCGAATATATAAGCATAAAGATGAAAAAAAATAGATACATCCGATTGAACCGAAAAAAAAACAAAAAACAAACGAAACGTAATCCAATAAAAATAAAATAAAAAAAGATACAAGTGTAATAGGTAAGTATGGTTCCAATCAGAGACAACGAGGCACAGCTGCACGCCGATTGGGAAAACAAATAATCTACACATAATAGAAACAACATAGAAACAACAAACAAATAGAACATAACAACCTGACTCAACAAAAGTCCAAGTAGGGGTGAAGGACCATAACAACCTTATTAACAGGTAGGGGGGGGGTATTCCGCCCTCGGGAGGCGGATCCGGCCCGGGCGTGACCACCACCTATTCTCCGCCGCCCTGTTGCGCCTGGTCTGGTCTGACTCGGTGCTGCTTCCCCTCTCCTTCCTCCCACTATACTCCAAGCCCTGTCTGGACCCTGGTGTGGGAGACCCCGAACCTGGAGAGGGGCTGACGCCTGGCTGGACTGGAGCCGCTGATCGGAGCTGAACGGGACCGGGGAGGGATTGTCTGGCCCCGGAGTGGAGCGCTGACCGATGGACTGGGGAGTGTACTGATTGGCTCCGGGAGTGGAGCGCGAGAGTGGATCAGGCACCGGTGGAGAGGATTACTCTGGCTCCGGAGTGGAGCCGCTGACGAGCTGGACTGGACTCCGGTGGAGTGGACTGCTGGCGGGAGTGGGAGCAGCGAAGGTAAACCGAGATTGGCTCGACTGGAGCAGACGAGCGGGATCTGTGCACCGGTGGAGGGACCGGCTGGCCCGGGAGGAGGGATGGGGCGGAGAGGCACCGGAACGGGAAGAGGAGACACTCACCACGGGTCTGCAGGAGGGCGAACGATTAAGAACATGACCACTGGCCTGCGGGAGGGAGCAGGAACAGGCGGCGGATTGGAGAACAACACTGGGGTGAGAAGCAGGCAGGGGGTGGGAGAAGGTGGTGGGGAAGGAAAGGGACGAGATATGGTGGTGCGAAGGAAGGAACAGGTCGGGCGGTGGGAGCGCACTCACCGGCTTGGTGCGAGGGGAGGAACAATGATAACGCAGCACTCACTGGTTTGGTGCGCAGGAGCAGGAAGGGGCCGGACCGGACTGCAAAGGCGGAGAGGTTGGAGTGGAGAGTGGTACAACCCGCCCTGGCTTAAACTAACGGGGGGCGCTGCACAGGACGCACTGGGCTGTGCACGAAAACAGCTGTAGAATGTGAGGATATGGGAAGGAGATGCAGGAGTTGGACACCCGCCTGGCTGGATGCCCCATCTCGCACGGCACGGGTGGTGCTAGCACAGGATGTACAGGATGAGCCGCACACTGGCGACACATACGTAATAAAGGAGTGCCCAGTACACGCCCCGCGTGAGTACAGGAGTTGGCTCTGTTTCTAACGCTAGGCTCCAAACCACCCTTTAGCCCCCCCAACATTTTCTTGGGGCTGTTCTCGGGAGGCTGCCGCTGCTCCTCTCAAATGTCAAGGATATCCAGCCTGAATCTCCTCCCACGTCCAGGAACCCTTTCCTTAGGATCTCCTCCCATGTCAGGCTGTGTGCGCCCGGACACGCTGCTGGTCGCTTTGCGATTGGGTAGCGTATGAACGGGTGAGACCAAGGTGCAGCGTGATATGATAATTTATTTGAACTGGAATAAACAACTACAAAACAACAAACGAAACGTGAAGTCAAGGCTATACAAACAACATACCCCAACACGGAACAAGATCCCACAACCCACTAGTGCAATAGGTGCCCAAGTATGGTCCAATCAGAGACAACGAGCTACAACTGCTCGATTGGGAACTACACCCCAAATAGAACACATAATAGAAAAAAAAGAAATAAAGAATATACAAACAAAATAAAAGAGTCAGGGAGTGACAGTGATATTAATGGATCTGTTGTCTGTCATACTTAGTGGAGACAAGTAGAAATTGAATTATATATGGGTTGGATTCTTACCAATTAAGAGAATGAAGTTCAGAAAAAGGAAGTAATAATAATATGGTGAATGAACTAAGTCAAATGAATCCATAAATTTAGACCACCAGAGAGTGAAGGAAGGTGATGAGACATGTTTTAGATATATCCATGTCAGACTCTGACACAATTTCTGACACTGGCAAATATGACTGCAATTAAAGAGAGAGGAAAGGGAGAGGGGATGAGAGGGGGAGAGGGAAGAGAGGGAGACAGGGGAGAGAGGGATGTGTGCCTCTGATTGTAATCCGCTCCCCCAAATTAGGAGACGATAGACAGACTGAGAGATCGGATATGTTAATCACTCACTGTTCTCATTAGACATTCGCCTGTCATTGAAACAAAAACACACACACACACACACACAAACACGCACATGCACACACAAACAAGAGAATCCTATTGAGGGCCTCTATCCCATTTGGGATTCTTACTAAACTTGGAATGGATTAAGCAGAACATGGTTTTCCCATTTAAAATCAGCAATGGACACTCTACCTGCTCCACATGACAGAGCCTTTCAGGAGGGGGGCTTCCTATCTTGCTAGTCTAGATCCTCCACTTTGGTTGAAACAATCAAAATACTAAACCCAGCAGAATCTCAGCTGATAACAACCTTAGAGTCAAATGAAAATGATTGAAAAACATAGTTATCTCCTTCAAAATCACAAAACCTAAACAATCCATATCTGCATCCATTGTGAACAAAGAAATATTAAGAATGTGGTGTAGAAAAGAGATGGAAAAATTAGAGTTAGAATGTTGTTGTTGAAAACTGATTACCACTATTTATGAATTTTGGGCTGGGTTTTTGGTGAGTCTGAAACGAACCGAATGATTTGAGCGATGAAAAAATCACATTGGTGTCGAGCAAAAAAAAATGATTAAGAAGAAAGCAGAAGATCAATAGGAGTTTATATATCTGTGAATTGCTTGTGGTATGAGTAGAGTGAAGACTCACTCACTTTAAATAAAGAGCGTATCTTCGCTGTGGTTACTGTAGATAATATTATGCTTAATGTTGGAGTTACTTTTTTAGGTTTTTCAGACTGAACTTCAAATACATAGATCTCCACTTTCCTCCCCGCTGCATCGTCTTTTGCGCATTGGAAAGGGCACATCGCATGCATTGTGGTTGAAGGAGGTTGTGTTGTCGATACATTGAGATTGAATTAGAAAATGGATCGCCTGAGATTGACGGGGGGAGGATACTGATGATCAACGTGATGTAAAGAGAACGAGTGGATGAAATATTGTTGTAGGAAGAATGCCAAATGGAAACCTCTTGTATAGTGATAATTTTGGACTAGAGCCATAGGCCTGGTCAAAAGTAGTGACTAGATAGGGAATAGGGTATGATCTGGGATGAGACAGATAAGCAGGGCCAATGAGAAATTAGCTTGATGAGAAAAGACTGACGCTAACACAGCAACAACAAAAAACCAATGTTTCAGACCGGCCGAAAAATAAACAACGTGGGAGATGGGGGGGTGTGGGTGGACCATGGCTTTCGCGAGGCAGCAAAACCCACCAATCAGAGTTTGGCACGTGAAAGGAACAAGAAAACAAATGTTGGGAAACAAACCGGGATCGACCAAAGCCACCAACCCGTTGATCCCGTCAGAGCAGCAGTGAGGCAGAAGAGAGTTCTTAGGGGGGAAGTAGATGGGGGTCTCGCTCAGAATTAATCAAATTGAATAGTTTTATTCCACTTTTTCTCTCTTTTTTTTTTTCTTTCTTTCTTTCTTTCTTCTTTTTTTTTTCTTTTCTTTTTTTTCTCTTTCCCTCTCCGTCCTCTCCCCCCTCCATCCCCCCCCTCACTCTCTCCATCCCTCCCCCTCCCCCCCTCTCTCTCTGGGCATCTGGGGCGCTGGTGCGGTGGGGAACACCCCGCCCTGTCCCCCCTGTCAGGGAGGCTTGGGGGGCCGGGGGGAAAAAGGAGGATTACTGAGCTGCAGTATAAGACAGAAGGGCGGCAGCGCCCGTGTTCCTCAAAGATCTCACTGCACCCGCACAAAGGGACCATTAGAAAACAAAAGGTCGCCCCGTTTCATGGTTTTAGGGGCAACAACAAATCAGGAGGCCAAATAGCCTGATTAGGAGAGATAATATGGTTTGTAAATGGGAGTGAAGGCAGTGTATTGGTGAATGGGGAGGAGGGAGGAGATGTTGGAGGAAGGTGTTAGTTAGGTTTAGTATAGAACAGTGTGAGAGGAGAATGGAGTGTGGATGTGGCCAGTAGCATACACCCTGCACTCCCCAATGCTGGCTTGTCTCTGAAGCTAAAAGGGTTGGTCCGGGCTGGTTCCTGGATGGGAAGACCAGACGCTGCTGAAAAGAAGTGGTGTATGGGGGGGAATAGGAGAATTTGGTAACAAAATATCAATGCCCCTGGGCAAGTGATTGGGGACACATTGCCCGTGTAGGGGAGTGTTTTAGATGGGACGTAAATGGGTGTTTGACCTCTGTGGTCACTAAAGATCCGACGGCACCTTATCGTAAGAATAGGGGTGTTAACGTGTTGGCCAAACCCAATCGGCCCCATAATGACGGCCAACCAACACCAGCTTAAGAGTCATCCACCCTCCCCTCCCCACTATTCCTGGTAAATGAGAATGTGATTTGAGTCAATAAAAATAATGGTGGAATAAATATAAATAAATGATGTGGGTTTTGGATGTTATGAGGTTGAGGAGGTTGTGATGGTGTGTATAGTTTGTGGAGGGAGAGATTATTACAAGTAGTTGTTATGAGACAAAAAGAACATTAAAAAAAGATAAAAGGAGGGAGTTAAGTGTAGATAATTCCATTAAATATTGATTTATTTTAGACTAATTTAACAATGTAAAAATTTAAATAAGAAATTGTATAAGGAAAACAAAAAGAATGATATTAAGTTTAAATAATAAAAAAGATGTTTAATTTGAAACTTTCCAAAGAGATATTAGTCACTTGTCTGGATGTTAAGATTCTTTGAAAATACCTCGTCTCTGAAATCATTACATTTGATTTTAAATTAATTGGAAGAATAGAAAACAAAATATTCCCACCCTCACTCTTGCAATATCAAACGTTAGCAATATCTCCACAAGGTTCTCTATGTAGTGTTTTAGCAGAGCCTGGTCCACTTAAGCATTGAAGATAGAAGCTACGACTATGATTTTAGAGTTGGGCCGCTGAATCAGTGTTGGTTTGTTTTCGCCCCTGAACCAAAAAGTTTACTTAGAACAAAAAGGTTATATCTGGAACCAAAAAGGTTTAATGGAACCAAAAAGGTTAAAGGATTTTTCTAATTGTGACAACTGAGAACAGGACGATCTGCTAACACACCAGCACAGAGAAATAACATGTGCGCGCACACACACACACAACATTGGGGAACCTCACACCACTTTGGGGCGGCGGCTACAGATGGTAGGATCTCATCTGATCACCCTGGTGAGGAGAACTCAAAGCAAATCAAATCCAAGCAGAAAGACAACAGGATCGGAGCGGGGGGAGCAATGAGGCGGGAGGGGAGGGGGGTATTGGCATCTGGCTGCGATTGTGGGGGGCACTGCAGGTGGACTAGCGCAGTTGAACAGTGTTTCCGAAAGTGAGTTTCATAAGGGGAAGGAAGAAGTGGTTTGTCATGTTTCGGAGGAGATGAACCTACCCCCCAGGCCGGTTGGGGAGTTGACAGCAAAGAGACAAAATCAAAATTGGGAGAAAAAGAAAATGGGTAAAATAAAAAAAATAAATAACAAAATAAATGAAAAATTAAAATAAAAGATGAAATAATTAATAAAAAAAAATAGATAAAAAATAAAGAATGAAAAGAATGTAGTTTCTAGGTTCTCTGGGAGGTATTCAGAAGCCGGGGTATAAAAAAGGAGCTTCCATGCCTTGTCTAGGCTTTGGGATGAAATGAAGAAAATGTAAACTTGTAGTGTAATTGAGGTTTAAAAGGCGTGCTGAAGTTTAATTTCATTTTGATTGTCATTTATCAAAACACAAGAATGTATGAATTTTGATTACATAATAACAATTCTGTTGCTGCAGGATTATTTTCTGCTGTAGCAAACTACTAAATAAGATCAGATGAGACCCTGATTCAGTAGCAAGAGAAAGGGAGAGGAATATATATCAGTAGAAGTTTATTAGGGCGTACAACCCACCCACTCAAAGTGTACTCCTACAGACAGTGAGTAAGGGCGTACACAAAAAGGATTCAGATTAACATTGAATAGAATGGGAAAGATGAGGAAAGACAGCTAGTTGATGAGAGGGGTAGGATGAGAATGGAAAGAATGGAAGTAACAGGGGGCACAAACAGACAAATAAGGAGAAAGCGGAAATGAAAAACTGCCGTGTCCTGGTCACGAATGGGAATGCAGCAGAGACACACGGGTTCACTCTTTGACTTAAAACAGAGAAGAAGTAGACCAATACGATCACTAACACTGGACAATTGAGAGAGGAAAAAATTGCGGTAATCCCGTCTGTTGTGGTCATGCTGATGCCAGAGTAGGATTTGGTGGTAAGCAGCTTGAGTCATGGTACATCTGCCTGGGTGTGATTGGTAGAGGGGTGGGGGGGTGGAAGGGTGGGGAATGTTTTCCTGGCACACGGAGGTCCTGATACCAATGAGAACTCCATGCCCCGAAGAGGTAGGCTGTTTGGAAAGACGATAGATGGGTGTAAAACTTTTTTTTTAAGGAACTTAAAGTGTTAAGTATAGTCCTATGTAACTCACACGCCAGGTTGCTCCTCCCACCTTTTTAGAATTACAACACCCAGAATGGAATGGTATAAAGATCAAAGGGTAACAGAGGTGTTTAGGTAAAACTCCCCAGTTATTCGGGAGGATCAGGGAATTCATCTGATGGAGGGTTATGGTTCCTGCTTCATGTCTCCTGTGTGTCTAAAAACACACACACAAGCACGACACACACACACACACACACACACACTGTCATTCCACGGAAGCCAATTCAGACACAACTAACAAGAAGATGTGAGTGATAAGGATTTCTCCTCACCCCCCCTCCCTCCCCCCCCCCCCCCCTCCCCCTCCCCGCTTCCCCCCTTCCCCTTCTCTTTATTTTCTCTTGTTTATTCCTTCTTCTCTTCTTTGAATATTTTGTTCCGTGGAGGATCATTGAAGAATACAAAGATTGTTGGTACAAAAAGGACCTCGTCTCAGTCTGAAATGGTTTTGATTATGCCTGTAACTGGTGAAATAGTAAACATCAGCCAGAAGAACTATCTCACCAGAGTTGGGACTGTTAAAAACTGCATTGGCACATTGTGTATTTATGGGTTTGTGGGGAGCAGACTTCTTCAGATGTTTGGTATGAGGGAGCGCCATAACCTTGGAGAAGCACACTTTAAAGTGGGTAGGATTAAAGGGAGAGCGATATAAACGATGTGCTCAAAGGCTTGGTAAAAAAAAGAAGGGGAATGCCTTTAAAGTTCAGTAAGTCTGAATCCACTGGCAGTCACAAAGAGAAGAAATATTCAGTGTTATGTGGGGGACTTTTGGTGTTTTGTCTGAGTGAAACAGGAACTTGAATGACCCTGGAGAATGTACTGGTTAGCATCATAACTGGGTTCTTTTTTCACGTTCTACATGAATGGGCCTTCAGGCATAACAAAAGAAGACTGACTAAATTGGACAAAGATGAAAACACAAGTAGGGAAATCCACATGTTTAAGAGGTGGACGCCAAGACAGAGTGAGGAAATAACTATCTGGAGGATAACTAAGAGGATCAATAAGGAAGACCATGTGCAGTTAGTTACACAGACACCCACACTTCACCAGTTCCATTTGTATCACTTGCTGATATTGTTTATTTAATAAGTCCTTCAGTGGCTCAATGACAGGATAAAAAAAGAATCTTCAAGTAAATATTTTAGAATGCAGAATGTGTTGAGATTCCATGAAAGTTGTGGACGCATGGCATCTTTGTGACTAGGCTTTAGAAGGCAGATGGATGGGCAAGTGCAAGAGAAGGTATTTATTTATGTTGGTAGAGGGTATTCTTGGGACCTGGACTCAGGATTGGTCGGTGGGGGACAGAGGGGGACGTTCTGGGTGAGGAAGGTGAGGAGGACGATGAGGAGCAAGCAGTGTTCTCTGCCTAGCTGTAAGTTCATACTGCCCCCCACACACACACACACACAAACCACAGAATATACCTGTGATGATTGTCTGACCTCTAAAGGTAGCAGGAGGGAAAACATGATATTCTCAGTTTAGAGTTGCCTAGAAAACCAATCCATGGAGCTGTTACAAGAGATGGAGCTGCCTTTGATCTGAGACACAGACCCAGACCTAACACAAAAACAAAGTACACACACACACACACACACACACACACACACACACACACACACACACAAGCACGTGCAAGTGCTTAACACACAGACTCAAATAGACTAATGTACACACACACACACACACACAGTACATCCCCCATTCCTAGCCACCTAATGTTGGACCATATCATACTTTTTTTGAATGGATATGAAAACAATTTATTAGGAGATAAAGTATGATTTTAAATAAAAAAATAAATAGATATAAATCTGATTTGGGGATGGTAAAAAGTGTGTGTGTATAAATAATGATCACTTTTTATTAACATAATGGAAAGTAATAAGAAAATCAGTAAATCATAGAATCATAGTCCTTGTCTATCCAAGAACATGGGACTATCTCGTTTATGCTTTTAGTGCAAGAAAAATGACGATGTGAGCATCCCTTCATGTTAGGGAGAAAGAGAGAGAGAGAGAGAGAGAGAGAGAGAGAGAGAGAGAGAGAGAGAGAGAGAGAGAGAGAGAGAGAGAGAGAGAGAGAGAGAGAGAGAGGGAGAGAGAGAGAGAGAGAAGATAGACAGGGATAGACAGAAGACAGACAGACAGATAGACAGACAGAAGACAGACAGGAAAGAGAGAGAGGAAAGAAAGAAAGTGTAGGAAAGAGAAAGAGAGAGAGACAGAGAGAGAAATTGAAAGAGAGAGTGAGCGAGAGGGGAGAGAGAAAGAAAGACAGAGAGAAAGAGAAATGGGAGAGAGAGAGAAAATGAGAGAGAGAAAAAAAGAGAGAGACAGAGAGAGAGAGAGAGAGAGAGAGAAGAGAGAGAGAGAGAGAGAGAGAGAGAGAGAGAGAGATGGTACTGGAGGAAGAAAAAGCATCAGAAGTATAGAGAAAAGGGAAGAAAGGGAGTCTGAGCCGCCTCACTCCGAGTGAAACACCCAACGGGGCCTGAGAAAATATCTGATGCTATTTAAATACAACAAAGGAGCGGAGCCAGTGTTAACTAAACGTTTAAATTGGCAGCATGTTGTGCTGGAAATGCTTTTCCCCTCCAGAACAACTCCAGGGATTTCAGGAGATTCTAACAGGAGGGGGGAGGAGATAGAGAGGGGGAGAGAGGGAGAGAAAAAAGGACACAGAAGGGTTAATTGGCTGTCCTATAGGATAACCCTTGTTCCAGGTATAACTATTTTGTTCATGTAGAACCCTAGGGAAGGGGTTAGGAATCAAAAAGGTTTTTAAAGGGTATAGGAAGCCAAAGAACGCTTTTAGAGGAGAGAGAGAGAGAGAAAGGGGGGATAAATCAGTGAGAGTCACTGAATACACTCCAGTGACTGTGTGGTTGGGTTTTAACAGCCCTGTGGGAACAGTGCACAAGGGGAGGGTATCACAACTAAATTGGTTACTGTTAATCTATTGTGAGGGTGTGTTATAGAAGCTGTGGGGGATTTATGGAGATATAAAGAAATGATACATGTTTAGGTAGGAAAACTAGAGAAATGATATAAAATATAATAAAAACACACAAACGCACAAACACATACACAGGGTGACTTGGCTGTGCTTGTATTGTTTAGCCCTGGGTGTGCTGATGTGATGAGACACCCAGGCCGATAGGGTGGTCGGTCTGGAACGCTTTTAGTGATTCACACACGGGAAGAGGGGGTCGGAAGGTGGGTCGTGCGCTGTGTGCTTGATTACAGACTGAACGGGGACCCCTGACCCTCAGCAGGTCAGCGAGAACAATCCCAGCATGCCCTAACGCAAAATTTCCAAAACCATGAAACGACAGCTCGTGTGTGTGTTTGGTAGAGATTGTGTTAGTGTGGTTTTGTGGAGAGGGGGGGGGGGGTGTGTGTGGGGGGTGTGTGTGTGTGTGTGTGTGTGTGTGTGTGTGTGTGTGTGTGTGTGTGTGTGTGTGTGTGTGTGTGTGTGTGTGTGTGTGTGTGTGTGTGTGTGTGTGTGTGTGGAGGGCCAAATAAAGAGTATATATGAATCACGGTGAAACTACTGGCAACATCCGCAGTGGAATAAATTATGATAAAAGAAAGATATTAATAGAAAATGTTAAGTAAAAGTGAAAGTACCAGTAAAATATTATTGGAGTAAAAGTTACAAGTATTTGGTTTTAAAGATACTTAAGTATTCAAAAAGTAAATGTAATTGCTAAAATATATTAAGTATCAAAAGTAAATGTAAATGTTTATAAGGACAAGCATGTTTAAATAATAATCAGGAATAAATCTCAGTATGGTAACGATCATTAAGAGTTGAAAACAGCAGGTCTGGGACAGGTAGGGGGTTCATAACTTCGCAGGCAGAACAGTTGGAAACTGAATAGCAGGCACAGGGCAGATGACTGGGGACAGTAGAGGAGTCACCATCCACATCACACCGGGTGGCCTCGAGCACAATACACCTGGAAAAGAATCTTGCATGCCTGATCATCCAACTTCTTAGAGATATCAGGCATCCTCTGCATTCATTGCATCCAAGAGTATGATATGTGGATGGTGGTATAAACTTTCCACCTCCATGAGGAAAATAATTATTCTATGGGGTTGAGGAAGGGAGAGTAATGGGGAGTGAAAAGAGACACATCCTTAGGATGGGCTGCAAACCACTCTGTGACTGCATGGGAGTGGTGAAATGCACATTGTCTAATAAATCACCCAGGTTTCATATTTTTCTGAATTGCCCTCTTTCCTCACCTGGCAAAAGCCTTCCATAGAGGTCGTCCATTAATGAAATGAAGCTGCTTGTGTTGTATGGCTCAATTAGAGTGGGTTTATGTAACAGCAATCCTTCAGAGGATATTGGTGCACACATTGATGTTGGACCCCTCTGGCCCGGGACATTTACTGCTGCTCTTTCCCAATCACATTCCCTCAACGTTGGCGGGTTTGTCCATAGTAAACCAGCCTCATCCACAAAGACGAACATGGGGGGAGATGGCCTGGCTTAAGCTCATGACAAATAGTATCCAAGAACATAACAGTTATTTATAACAGATTACATTACAGTATATGTAAACTGAAATCACTGCTGAGTGTGCAGTGCTCTGGTGGGTTTTGTTTATAGTAAAAACAGTCCTGTAATACAGGATATAGATATCTTACACTGGACATTTACATTTACATTTACATCATTTAGCAGACGTTATCCAGAGCGACTTTACAAATCAAATCAAATCAAATCAAATCAAAGCAAATTTTATTGGTCACATGCAATCGAATCACAACAGGGCAGACATTAAGAAATGCTTACTTGACAGCCCTTTAACTAACAGTGATTTTATTTTAAACAAAATAAATAAAAAACAACAAAAAAAGAAAAAAAGAGAGAAGTAAAATAAAGTGACAGTAGGGAGGATATATGGGGGTACAAGTAATGGGGGGCACCGGCTAGTTGGAGGTGTAGTTGAGGTAATATGTACATGTGGGTAGAGTTAAAGTGACTATGCATAAATACTACAACAGAGTAGCAGCAGCGTAAAAAGGATGGGGTGGGGGGGGTAGTGCAATAGTCAAGGATAATGATTAGCTGTTAGGAGTTTATGGTTTGGGGGTAGAAGCTGTTGAGAAGTTTTTGACCTTAGATTTGGCACTCGTATTGTCGGAGGTAGCAGAGAGAACAGTCTATGACTAGGGTGGCTGGAGTTTTGACAATTTGGAGGGCCTTCTCTGACACCGCCTGGTATAGAGGTCCTGGATGGCAGGAAGCTTTGGTCCCAGTGAGTATTGGGCGTAGCATACCCTCTGTAGTGCCTTTGCAGGAGGCAAGCAGGATACAAGCAACCAGAGGATGTCGATGGTGCAGCTGTAGAATCTTTTGAGGATCTGAGGACCCATGAATCTTTAGTTCTGAGGGGGAATAGGTGGTTGTCGTGTCTTACGACTGTCTGGTGTGTGGACATGATAGTTCGTTGGTGATGTGGACACCAAGGAACTGAAGTCTCAACCTGTTCCACTACAGCCCCGCCGATGAGAATGGGGGGTGCTAGTCCCTTTTTTCTGTAGTCCACAATAATCATCTCCCTTTACTGGTAGCCGGAGGGAGAGGTTGTTGTCTGGCACCACACTCCGGCCAGAGATTCTCCGTGATCGCTAAGCATCAGTGTCAAAGGTGATCAGGCCTACCACTGTTGTGTCGGGCTTTCGGCAAACTTAATGATGGTGTTGAGTACAAATTGGGATTTAACTTATGATAGCAAGTGGGAAAACCACCTCTTTTTTTATTTATTTTATGTGGAGAGGGGGGGAAAGAATTATATTAAAGAGGTAGGGTAGGCGGGAAGGTGGCTGCAGTGACCCAGTCTGGTATCGTGGAGGAGCTGTTCACCATTGGGGTGCCAGAGCAGCGAATAGTTTGACTGGGCTGAGCGGGAACTGTGCTTCGAGAGTAGGGATGGGCAGGCGAGGGGATGAAAAGGCGGGTAGTGGGGGTAGGGGTTGATCAGAGCCTGAAGGTAAGGCCGTCCCTCATAGCTCTGGGTAGGCAAGACATGGTCTTGAGATGACTTAATGGAAGCGAGGGAGGTGGGGAGGAGGATATATTGGAAACGGATTTTTGATATGGATCAGAGCTCCTCTCAAAGGGAACAGTGTACACCTGCTTCATGCTGATATAATGCTTTTGTCAAGACTTCGAGTAATGGTTGTCGCCTTACACTTTCAACATTTTGAAATGTATATGTCTGCCAACACTCTCTCTTGAATTTCTCTGGTTTTATGGCAGGCTAAGTCGACCAGTAAATTACACAAAAAAACTCTCCATTTAATGTTTAGTTGAAACAGAAATAAAATGACACACAAATGTGGTTGGAGAGCTTGCGATAATATTACAGTAATATTAGGAAATGATATCTTACTTTTGCTAGTTTGCTGGGAAGGTTTTATAATAGATGACACAGTTGAGCATTGGAAGTGGCTGCACTCTGAGACACTAGTACCCATTGATAGACCATGATTGGATAACATGATCAAGATTGTAGACCTGATCCATGACATTGTTAACCTGGTCCTCAGTGCCTTTCACCACGGATACATAACTTCCCCTGCCCCCCCGGGCAACCCTCATCTGTAAGCTACAAGTTGGGCAAGTTATGTGAAATATATAAAATTTTGTAGAGAGAGAAATGAGAATGGAAAATTTAACTGGGTAGTTTTAGTTAATGGGAATGTGAGAAAAATAGGAATAATTAAGAGTATATATTTTAAATAGATAGATGAGTAATTAAATGAAATTCAGTTAAATAAGGGTATTGTAAATGATCGACGTAAGGAATAGACTCAAGGCGAAAGGGTGGATGAACGAACATGGTTAAACTTTATTATCAAGTGATAATAGAACATAACTAAAACAAGAAAACGGAAAATGACAACACGGAACAAAAACCACAAACAAAAGGGAAAACAGACAGTTTAAATATGGCTCAATCAGAGACAACCAACGACAGCTGACACTGTGCCTCTGATTGGGAGTCACTCTAGCCAACATAGGAAATAAATACAATAGAATGAACACGACCTGGCTCAACATATAGAGTCTAGAGGCAGGGTGTGAAGTACTTTCCGTAAGCTGTTGATCATGCGACGCGCCTCAACTCTGAACAAAACAGGGGAGGGCATACCCCTGGGGGTTCTGGCGGCCTTGCCAACCACCAATACCCCAAGCGCCCTGGTCAGTTGGTGGCGGAGCTGAACTTCTGATTAGCAGGAGTGGTGTTAGCTTCAGTCATAGTGGAGCAGTTGACCGGTACCTTACCAGGCACCGGTGGGACCCAGGCACGGGTTGTGCTGGACTGACGCACGCGCACCCTGGCTTGGTGCGTGGAGGAGGAACGGCCTTACCAGGCTGGGACGACGCGCACCCCCTGGCTTTTGGCGCGTGGAGGAGGAACGCTTACAGGTTGGATGACGCGCGCACCCCGGCTTGGTGCGGGGAGGAGGAACGGCTTACCAGGTTGACGTAGCACCCCCCGGCTTAGTGCGAGTAGCGCAGGAACAGGCCGGGCCGGTTGGCGACGCCACCGATTGGCGCGTGGAGCAGCAACGGGTCTTACTCAGGCTGGGACGACGCACACCGTAGGCTTGAGTTAGAGCAGGGACAGGCGGGCTGGATGGCGACGCACCCCGTAGGCTTGGTGCGTGAGAGGTGGGACAGGCCGGGCTGGAAGCTGGCGACGCACACCGTAGGCTTGCGGCGCGTGGGAATGTCGGACCTGGCGACGGACACCGTAGGCTTGGCGCGGAGTGGTGGACAGGCCGGATAGGGCTGGCGCGACGCACACCGAGGCTTGCGCGTGGAGCAGGGACAGGCCGGATTGAGCTGGCGACGACACCGTAGGCTTGGTGCGGGAGCAGGGACAGGCCGGATGGGCTGGGCGAAGCGCACACCGTGAGGCTTGGTGCGAGGAGCAGGGACAGCGGATTGGGGCTGGGACGCACACCGAGGCTTGGTGCGTGGAGCAGGGACAGGCCGATGACAGGGGAACACGTGAGAGGCTTGGTGCGGAGCAGGGAAGGTGGCGACGCACACCGTAGGCTGGACCAGGGACAGGCCGGATTGGGCTGGCGACGCAGCCACCGTAGGCTTGGTGCGTGGAGCAAAGTGGATAGGGGGGCGACACACCTCATGGGGACAGCATCGAACACCACTGGCTCTACTTGACCAGGCTAACCTGGGCCTTCTGAATACGCCTACCGCGGCGAGGCCGTAAGGGAGTGGAATTTCGCTGACGCCCGCTGCTCCCTAGGGCTCTCCTGCGCTTTTCCCAGTCAGTCCAAGTTTCTGCCCCCGGGGACACGCTGCTTGGTCCTTACTTGGTGGGTTTTTTCTGTCACGACCGGGTGGAAGGAATAGACCAAGGCGCAGCGGGATGAAACGAACATGGTTGGGTTGAAAGATAATAGACCACAATAACAAAAAAAAAATAAATAATGATAACAAGGAACAAAAAATACAAACACAAAGGGAAAATAGACAGTTTAAATAATTAAATAGAGAGCAACCAACTACAGCTGACACTCGTTGCCTCTCTGATTGGGAGCCACTATAGGTAAGATAGAAATAAACACAATAGAATGAAATATACCCTGGCTCAACAAAATCAGAGCCAGGGGGAAATATTAAATTAAAATGATAAGTATTGAACAATGTTGAGAACGAAAAAGTAAGAAACCAGAGACATTTTTTTAAATTTGGATAGAGGATTCAAGAATATTAAAAGGTTTAGTAGATAGAGGCAGGTTTTGATAAGTAGAAGGATACCTGTTCGAAATTAAAACGTAACACATATCTTTGTAGGGAAAATGTATGGTGTAAAAAGCAGTAATTTTTTATTAGTAATGTAGTGAAGTAAAAGTAAAAGTTGTGAAAAATGTAACAGTAAATCAAAGTGCAAATACTCCCCAAATAACAACTTATGTAGTACTTCTTAAAGTATTTTTACTTTAAGTACTTCTACACCACTGTGTGCATGTGCAGTGTAGGGGGGGGTTTCAGACACTATGTGTTTGTGTTTTTGAGAGAATGTGTTAGTGTGTTTTTGTGAGACTATGTGTGTGTAAGTAGTGACTGTGGTTTTTTGTGGCTGGAACTGCTAGGGTCCCTTGGGGAGAACGCACCTATACAACACTACAGAGACATGGAGAGCTGGAGGAGAGGAGACACTCACAGCACCACAGCTTTGGGACATATGCCCAGGGACTGAGAACAGAGGAGGAGTCTCCTCATCGCCACTACCTTCTGACCTGGACAATTACAGCAGTCAAGACCACACCCCTTTCTAAACTGAGTGCAATGTACAGATGTAAGATATAATTTGATCACTCGGGTGTTGCTGAGATTTTCCTGTGCAAACTTGTAGGGTATTCAAGGTTTAAAGTAAAGTTTGTAATTAATACTTTAAAATGTCAGACTTGATTTGCCCTTCAAAATTATTCATTACAATCCACATAATAGTTACATTTCCTGTCGCTGCAGGATTATTTTTCTGCTGTAATAAACTGGCTCAAATTAAGATCCTAATCCATATGAATGTATATAAGCAGACAGAGGCTTTAACAAATGATAAAAAATAACCTTTAAGGTTATGACACATAATAATCCACACTATAATTAAATGAAAAGATGTGATTATGTTTCTTTTGTTTTGGTGATTAAACCAATGTTCTCATTACATTTCACAACAAACATAAATTTTGAATCAATGTTTTTGTGGTGGGAGATGTTTAATAATCCAAATGAATGCACAATGACAGGTTTTGAATGAAAGACTGGCTGTGTTACAAGTGTAACCAGTTTGGAGTAGTGAAAATGTACCGCATACTTGTGAAAAAACAAAAAATAATGGCATTACAAAAAACTGTAGTATGGAAAACTATAAACATTTTGAAAACCCTGAATTTATCAGCAGTTGTTAGTAGACTATTTGATACTTTAGTCCATGGCAGTTTGGCCTTGGAGGTACATAAACAGAGCTAGACAAAGAAAGGGTTAAAGACTGTCCCTATGAGCCATAAGCAATCTTGTATTAAACCTGCCAATTTACATGCAGTAAATTTCTCCAAACTCTGCATCATCCCACCCTAGTATAGACTGTTCTCTGCTACCGCACAGCAAGCGTTACCGGAGCGCCTGTTCAGCCCAAAATGATTTTTAACAGCTTTTACCCCCAAGCCATAAGACTCTGGAACAGCTAATCATGGCTAAATTCAGATATTTGCACTGGCCCCACCCCCGCCCACCTCTTTTTACGCTGCTGCTACCTGTCTATTATTTATGCATAGTCACATTAACTCTATCCACATGTACATACATATTACCTTCTAATTACCTCGACTAGCCGGTGCCCCCGCACATTGACTCTGTACCGGTACTCCCCTGGTATAGCTCCTTTGCATTGTTATTTTATTTTACTGCTGCTCTTTAGTTGTTTGCTTTAAATTTTTTTATTAAATCTTTTTAAAAAATTGGTATCACTTGTTGGTTAGCGTTTGTAAGTAAGCATTTCACTGTTGTATTCAGCGCATGTGTACGCCCTGATCATTCTACGCATATCACGCTGCACCGTTGACCGCCTCAACGATGGACAGAAGATCCCACCATAAAAGGACCAAGCAGGTGCTCAGAAAGAGCAAAACGCCGGGACTCCAACGGGAGGTAACTCTTTGGGTAGATGTCCTCTCGGTTGGGGGAGAATTACTGAGGAGGAGGCCAAGGGGGGAGGCAATGAAGGAGAGGGAAGGGAAGGACCCTGGGTGAAGGAAGAAGCCCGGTAGGAGAGATACCCGCGACATCAAAGGTGCCGGCCGAAGAGGAAGCCCGAGAGGCAGCCCCCAAGAAAAAAAAATTGGGGGAAAGGTGGTGGGGATTGAGAGAGAAGAGCCCTGACCATTGCACCAGTGGGGGGTTCCAGGTGGATTCCTGCTGTCATGGGAGCAGGAATGGGAGCAGTTTTACTACAGAGGAGTCGGAGGAAGACAACGACGATGAATTTCTGTTCCTCACTGGGGGGTTTGAGGAGTCTCACTGAGGGGATTGGCGGTGGGAGAGAGAAGGACTGGAACAGTGTGGATTCAACGCCAGTTCCCAGTCCGCACGGCCCGTGCCTGCCCTGCACCAAAACCAGTGGTGCGCGTGATCCAGCCCAGTACGGCCCGCACCTGCTCCCCACCAAACCAGTGGTGCTGTATCAGTCCGGTACGCCCTGTACCTGCTCCCTGCACCAAACCAGTGCTGCCGTATCCAGTCCGCACCTCGCATCTGCTCCCCGCAACTAGCTTGTAGTGGTGCGTGTCACCTGCCCGGTACGCCGCACTCTGCTCCTCGCACCAAACCAGTGGTGGTGTTTAGTCGGCACGACCTGCAGCCTGCTCCTCGCACCAGACCAGTGAGTGAAAACTTCCCTAATCCAGCCCGGTCAGCGGTTCCACGCCGAGCTAGAGCAGTCCGTTCCACCGTGCCTAGTCCAGGTTCGGTCAGCGGGATCCACTCCTCGAGCCAGAGCAGTCGGCTTCCACCAGTAGGTCAGCTCAGCGGATTCACTCCGAGCCAGAGCAGTCCGCGCTACTCAGTGCTAAGTCCAGCTCCGCCAGCGGATCTTACTCGGAGCTAGAGTAGTCCGCTTTACCAGTAGCAAGTTAGCTCGTCAGCGGATCAAACCGAGCCAGAGCAGCCCGCTCACCGTGCTCTATTCCAGCCCGCGAAGGTCCACCCGGAGCCAGAGATGCCCGTCCACTGGGTCAGTCAGCTCTCGGTCAGCGGATCTACTCCTGAGCCAGAGCAGTCTGCGCCACCGGTGCCCATTCTAGGGGTTTACTGGGAGCCCAGAGTAGTCGACGGACCCAGTTCAGCTCCGGTCAGCGCTCTCCACTCCAGGCCCAGACGTCAGCCCCCTCTCCATAGGGCCTCCCACACCAGGGTCAGACAGGGCTGCTTGGTGCATCATGGGAGGATTGCCGATCCAGGCTCCAGACGTTGGCCCTCTCCAGGTTCTGGGGGCCCCCAAAACAGGGTCAGACAGGGCTGCATCGAGGAAGGAGAGGGGAAGCATCGCGCCGACGTCCAGACCAGACCAGGGGTGCAACGGGAGGCAGAGAGGAGAGGTCGCCACGGCCTGAGCGGAGCGCCTCCGAGGCTGAATACCCACCCGACCCTCCCCTAATGAGTCAGGGTTGGTGCGGCCGAGTACGCACCTTGGGGTAATGTACGCCCTGATCTAGAGAACTCCTTGCTGGCTGGGTTAGGTGTGAGTTTAGTTGAGATCTATGTATTGTATATCTATGTTTAGGATCTAGTTTGAGGCTTCTATGTTTGGTCAGGAGGTGATTCCAATCAGAGGCAGCTTGCCGCCATGTCTCTGATTGGGGATCATACTTAGCAGCCATGTTGCCTACCTTAGTTGTGGATTAGTTTGTGTTCTGTTAGGCTTGTTGTGTGTATAGCCCATAGGACTTCACGGTTTTGTTGTTTTGTTAGTTTTGTCGCGTTTACCGCCTTAATAAATATGCACGAATATAAGCTGCACCTGGTTGACCCGCTTAACGATCGTGACAGCATGTAAGGGGCACAAAATGGATTTGATTTGACTGTAGCCTATTGCCGCTTTGATGACTTCTATGATTGGCCAACAACAATAAGCTACATCGCACTCCACTCAAAAGGGCTAAAAAGAGAGAGCAAGGATAAATGATTCCCTCTCTCTCTCTCTCTCTCTCTCTCTCTCTCTCTCTCTCTCTCTCTCTCTCTCTCGTCTCATTGGCATGGGAACATTTGTTTACATTGCCAAAGCAAGAAATAGAAAAATAAGATAACAACCCATCCCCCTCTTTATGCTGCTGCTACTCTGTTTATTATTTATGCATAGTCACTTTCTAACTCTACCTACATGTACATATTACCTCAATTACTCAACTAACCGGTGCCCTGCAGACATTAACTCTGTACGGTACTCCCTGGTATAGCCTACCTACTGTTATTTTATTTTACTGCTGCTCTTTAATTATTTGCTAATTAATATTTTTTTTTATCAATTTTTTACTGACCACCTTTTTTTCTTTTTCTTCTTTTTCTTAAAAAACTGCATGTTGGTTAAGGGTTGTAAGTAAGCATTTCACTGTAAGGTCTGTGTATTTGGTTGATGGCAAATAAAATTTGATTTGGAAGGTGTAGTGTAGTATAGTGCCCTACCTGTGTGAAGTTAGTAGGTAAATACCCTCTCTCTCTCTCTCTCTCTCCCCCCCCCCCCCCCCCTCTCCCTCTCTCCCTCCCTCTCCCCTCCCTCTCCCCCCCTCCGCCCCCTCCCTCTCCCCCCCCCTCCCTCCCTCCCCCTCCCTCTCCCTCTCCCTCTCTCTCTCACTCCCCCCCCCCCCCCCCCTCCCTCCCCCCCCCTCGCTCCCCCCTCTCCCCCCCCCCCCCCCTCTCCCTCTCCCTCTCCCTCTCCCTCTCTCTCTCTCTCGCAGCCAGCCAGCCAGGTCCCTGGTTCCCCTACAGCACCTGGCCAGCCAAGTGTTAATCTGCCTATTCGTCTTCACAAGTGACAGGGGGATAATGCTCTGTGCTATGTGTGGGAATGTGTGTCAGAGAGAGAGAGAGAAAGAAAAGTGTGTGTGTGTGTGTGTGTGTGAGACTGTGTGTGTGTTTTGTATCTGTAAGTTTCTGTGTGAGACTGTGTGTGTGTGTGTGTGTGTGTGTGTGTGTGTGTGTGTGTGCTGGGGGAGAGAGAGAGAGAGAAAGAGTGTGTGTGGGTGACAGAGAGCATAAGAAAGTGTGTGTGTGTGCGTGTGTGTGTGCGTGTACGTGTGTGTGTGTGTGTGTGTGAGTGTGCATGAGAGAGAGAGAGAGAGAAAGAGGTGTGTGTGTGTGACAGAGAGAGAGAGAGAGAGAGAGAGAGAGAGAGAGAAAGAGTGTGTGTGTGTGTGTTTGTGTGTGTGTGTGTGTGTGTGTGTGTGTGTGTGTGTGTGTGTGTGACAAAGAGAGCTAGGAAATGTGTGTGTGGTGTGTGTGTGTGGGTGTGTGTATTCAGTATGCCAGTCTGAGTGAGGTGCGTTTTGAAGCCTGGAGAATGTAACTCATCACTGTCTCGCCTGGTAGAGAGGGCCAAGGCAGAGGAGTGATCCTTACACACACACACACACACACACACCTCTCTCCAGGAACACCCAATCCTATGCATCACAGAATGCTGACCGGAGAGGTGGAGTTGGAGCTATTGAAGTGATCATTGGCTATCTGTGGGATGAAAGAATAGGGGGTTGGTTTAATTACGAATTTGTTACTACAGATCTGTCTTGTGTATGGATCAGTTTTTTAAATGCAGTAATAAATTTCACATATAGACACATTTCATAATAAGGTGTTGGTATGAGGGTGTGAAGATCCTGGTGTACTGCACATACTGTGGGTGTGTGTGTGTGTGTGTGCAATGTGTGTGTGTACATGTGTCCGCATGTTCCTGTGAAAACACTCCACTTTGGATACCAGTTTGGTTTATTTCAAGGTACACCCATCTCACAAATCAAAGTCCTGCAAAAATGTGTATGTACTGCATGACAAATTCCCCAAACATCCCCCCTCACCCTCCCCCTGCCTCCCCTCTCCATCAAGGGGATAATTTCAGTTTAATAACAGCATATCTCCCCAGGGTAGCCTCCTGCCGGTGTCTACCATAAATCACCAGCTCACAAGTCTGTCTTCCTGCTGGCCCTGTCTCCTCTCCCTCGCCTCCTGCCCGCCCCCATAACCCCCAAGACACTTTCCTCAACTTCAAAAAGATCCACTTGTCTTCAATCTCACTAATCAAAGAGGAGCACAGAGTGACCTACCCGCTTTGATTTCTTTACTGTTGATAAATGGGTCTCCTTCTCTTTTAAAAACTTTAATTGCACATCTCTTCTCATCTTAATATGATGTTTGTTTCTGTCGCTTATTTTGGAGATGGCTGCGAGCGTAGAGCTATAATTTATAGATCATGGGGGAGTTGTCATGAGTAGCAGGTGGAATCTAGGAGGGCAAACATTCTAGTCAATGCCAACATTCTATAATGGTTAGGAGAGTAAGAGGATGTGGAGGGCCTCTGTAGAGCTGACATGCAGTCTGAGAAAAGTATCAAACTAACTTAAAGTGATACACACAGGCATGCGAATGTTGACACACACAAACACACACATGGGGGCACGCACACAGACACACACAAACACACACAAACACACACTAATGATTACAGGTAATGAAGGTTTATTGAAATAAAAATAAAAAATATTTGAGATAATAATAGATCCAAGGAAAACCTTGACAGATTAACTGGTAATCAGTGTTTTTCCTATAGTTGATAAGCCAGTATTTTGTTTAACACAATACAAATTATTTTTATTCAGATACTGTCACTTGGCATTTGTGAGGCTGCCTCCCCCTCCTTGTTGGGCAGGTTTGGCGTATTGCCACTGGCTTACTAGGGCTATGCCGATCCCATTCTCATCACTCCACTTGTCATGTCTTGTCTTGTCAATCACACACACCTGGTGCTTATTCCCAAACTAGTATGTGTATAAGTGTTCCCTCTGTTCCCCTTTGTCTTTTGTGGGAGGATTGTTTCATTGTGAGAAGCGAGTAGTCTGCTGAGCTACTCTTCCATTTGTTATTGCTAAGGTGGAATATTTTCTTTGTGATAGTTTCGCTTGACGCTGGGTGCTGCTTTTATTTATGTAAACGGAATAAACTCTGGACTTCGGTGTTTTACCTCGTGCGCCTGACTTCACATTCACACCTCGAAGAATACTCACTCGCTGAATGGAGTCAGCAGGAGAAGACCGTGATGCCTGGAGTTGTGGCAAGGGGTCAGGAGCATTCTCGATGCTGGCCAGCTTGGGGGGGCGACATGGATCGGGTTTCTAGTAGTGGCTAACGTGGAGAGGAGAGGATCCGATCTATCGAGACCAGTGGTAACCCGGATCCAGCCACCTACACCTCCCAGTCCCTGGAGGGATCCAGATATCCTGGGCACCTGGGCGTTTGATGGGACGGCAACGCGATGTAAGTGATTTTTGTCTAACTAGAGCTGTATTTCTCCAGCATCAGGCCGGCGCCACTTCGAAGTGGGAGAAGGTATCCGTCTCATTTTCTGCCTTTGTGGGAGAACCCTGGAGGGCGAAGCGTGTGTGTAACGAGGAGGTGCCGCGCTGGAGGACTATGGGGAGTTTGCTCGCCTCTTTTCGGGCCAAGGTTCGATCACCCGCCTGAGGGTTAAGGAGGCGGCGAACCATCATCCATCTGAGGCAGGGGACGAGACGCACAGGACTACCGTGGAGTTCCGGACGCTGGCAGTTGGTCCAGGGAAAACGAGCAGGCCCTGATCAACCACTTTCCCCAGTGCCACCTAAGGGAGGACGCTCCGACCGGGAGCTAGCCTGCCGTGATGCCATGCTATCGCTTCTCCCAACTGGTGGACAACACATCCGGGCTGGACAATCTACAAGTGCCAGAGGACGCCTTGGCAGGGGTCTGCCCGGCCTCTACCCGGAAGACTCTGACCCCGAGCAAATGGAGCTGGGGGGAGCCGCTGGCCGAGAGAGCAGGAGACAGCGACAGTGCCACTCTGGTGTCACGAAGGGACAATCCACCTCACGTCGCAGTCAATGTTCCTTTGGGTTGGAGGCGGTAGGAGGGTACTCAGGCATCACCCCAGGTAACGAACACGTGAAACTTGTTCAGAGCCCTTTGCGGCGCACTGTACCTTATCTAGTCCTTTCCCGATCACCTGGCAGTTTCCCCAGTGTAAGGTGCCAGCCGATTCATATGCAGCTGGGAACTTTATGGACAGAGCATTTGCACGCCACAAGGATTTGATTGGTTCCCTATCCATTCCACTTCCCATCAGAGCACTTGATAGTTACACTATTAGGTGGGTTGGTTAAGGAGGTTACTGTACAGTCACCATGATTACACAGAGACGCATGTTGAGCAGATCATTTTTTTGATTGAGTCTCCTGCTTACCCTGTAGTCTTAGGTATTCCGTGGTTAGCCCTTCACAACCCCAATTATTCATGGCCGCAGAGGGTTCTTACGGGTGGTCGTGAGGTCCGGGTAGGTGTCTAGGTGTTTCCGTTGGTGCACCACGGAAATCAGATTGTATCCCACCGAATTCGGGAAACATGATCTGGCACTAAGGCATTCCAAGACGCAAGCAACTAAATTACCACCTCATCGAGGGGGATTGCACAATAAACCTTTGGGTAGATGCTGTACCTCCCAGGAGTCAGTATCCCCTGTCGCAGGCTGAAATGGAGGCTATGGAAACATACGCCACCGAGTCCCTGCGCCAGGTATATATGGCTTCCACTTCACCTACATTTCCTCAAGTTTCTGTTTGTGAGGAAGAAAGATGGCGGTTTGATGCCCGTGCATTGATTATCAACCACTGGAATAAGGTGACTGTGACGACGAAGTTATCCTCTTCCCTCATTCCTTCAGGGATTGAGTCAATGCATGGGGTCTGCTTTCTTTCACCAAATTAGACCTCAGGAGTGCCTACAACCCTGCGTATTCGGAAGGGGGATGAGTGGAAAACAGCATTCAGCACAACCTCGGGGCATTATGAATACCTGGTGATGCCCAACGGTTTGATGAATGCTCATCCGCTTTCCAGTCCTTTGTGAATGAGGTGTTTCGGGACATGCTTGGTCGCGGTGTGGTGGTCTACATGATGACATCTGGTGTAATCTGCTACGCGCGCGAGCACGTGTCCCTGGTTCGGGCAAGGTACTGGTCCGACTGCTGGAGAAGGATCATTATGCCAAGGCAGAGAAGTGTGAGTTTTTCAGCAGTAATCTCCTTTCCTCGGATACCGCATTACTTACTACAGGTGAGATAGCGGAGATGTATTTCAGCCGCGGCGGGATTGGCCGACTAACCACGGTGAAGGAGGTGCAGTGCTTCCTTGGCTTTTCCAACTACTATCGGAGGTTTATTCGGGGTTTGGCAAGGTATAACCCATTACCTCCTTGTTGAAGGGTGGGCTGCCCCGGCCCGCGGTTTGCTGAGGTTGATTTGGCCTTCGGGTTATTCACCTCAGCCTCGGTACTGGCTCACCCATTCATCACTACTGCTCGGAGTGGAGGTGGATGTGTCGAGGTAGTAGAAGGATTTTATCCTAAATGCTCGGGCATCGTGGTGGTAGGACCCAAGCTCCGGCCCTGTGGGTGTTTTCGAAGAAGCTCAGTTCGACGGAGCAGAACTACAGCATTGGTGATCGGGAGCGCCGGGCGAAACACCCTTCTCGTTGGACAGACCACTAATAACCTGGAGTACATTCGCAGCGTAGGAGTAGCTGAAATCGCCAGTCCAGCTGTGCTGCAGCACGTGCTCGCGCTTATCCGGTGATCGCCTGATCTACTCGCACACACAACACCCCTCCTCTGGTCATCCGGTATCGCCTTTACAATGCGCCGTGATCGTAGATGTATGGTGGCCTACCGGCTGCTGACGTGAGGGTGTATGTTTCCTCCTGCTCAGTGTGCGCCAGAGTAAGGCACCTAGGCACCTCCCAGCCGGGTAAGCACAACCTTACCAGTTCCACAACGACCTAATGGTCTCACCTTAGTATTGATTTACTTACTGATCTCTCCTCTCTCCCATGCGTGGCACCACTATCCTGGTCGCTGTGGATCGCTGGGGAAGTCCTGCTGCCTGCCCGGTCTCCCCACGGCCCTTCGCTAAACTGTGTAGGCTCTGTTTCTACTCACATTCTTCTGCAGCACTACGGGTACAGAGGATATAGTGTTGACCGAGGTCCCTAGTTCATGTCTGGAAGGCGTCATGGAACGCCTGGGTCTCGGTTAGCCTGACCCCCTGGATTTCACCCCGAGAGTAATGGTTCGCTCCAGCGCGTGCCGCATGGTCAGCTGGCTCTAACGCTGACCGCCACCGCAGGGAGGCCCCTGGGTCAGACCGGGGATCGGGTCTGGCTCTACCCGGAATCTATTCCTCTGCCTGCTCTAAGCCGGGAAGTTGGAGCCTTATGGTTTGTGGGGCCGGCTAAAGTCTGAGGAGAATAAATTCTAGGTTACATACAGGTTGTTACTTCCCCTGATTAACGTATTAACCCTCGCTGCTTACTCCTCAGGCCGGTGGTAGCTGGTCCACTGCAGGAGTCTGAGGTTGGAGTTTCCACCTCCTCTGGAGATAAAGGCCCCGCCAGACCGATCCTCGCTCCCATACTTCGGGATTCGGGAGAGGTGGCCGGGTGGGGGGTCAGTATCTCGTGGGAGGGGAGGGGTACGTGGGAGGAACGGGTCCTGGGCGGAGGAATCTCGATCTTTCCCTGTTGAGGGATTTCCCACCAACGCTATCCGACTCACCCTGCTCCGCTGCCCTCCTGGCCGCCCCGAGGTCAAGCCCGCGACTGCGGAGCCACAAGGCGAGACTTCCGCCGAGGGCTGCCCCCCTCCTTATTCGGCAGGTTTGGTTATCGTCACCGGCTTACTAGCTATGCCGATCCCATTCTCATTACTCCACTTGTCATGTCTTGTCAATCACACACACCTGGTGCTCATTCCCAAACTAGTATGTGTATAAGTGTTCCCCTTTGTCTTCGTGAGTGACTGTTTCATTGAGAGAGCGAGTAGGTTTGCTGAGCTACCCTCCATTTGTTATTGCCAAGGTGGATATTTCCTTCAGATAGTTTCGTTTGACGCTGGGTGCGTTTTATTTATGTAAACGTGAATAAACTCTGGACTTCGGTGTTTTACCTCCTGCGCCCTGACTCCCTTCATTCACACCTTGTCACAGATACTAGAACTTGGAGAAATCCAGCTACCTACAAAACAGTTGACATATGGCACATAATATATATATATATGTACATACACCAGAAAGGTGCAGTGAAATGTGTTGTTTTACAGGTAGCAATAGTAGTACAGCGCCCTGGAGCAAATTAGGTTATGCCCTGCTTATGGGCACATCAACACATTTTCACCTTCCTCGTTGGGTATTCAAACCAGCGACCTTTTTGGTTACTGGGCCAACACTCTAACCGCTAGGCTAACTGCCACTTCTATTAAAATATTACAACGTAGGAGAAAACTACAATTTATTAGCAAATCAAAATATCAAACGATTCCTCATCAATATCAGTAATTCACCAGCATGCATTCTCATCTTATCATGCAAACACTAACATTGGGTGAAATGTGACAGGAGGTTGGTGGTATCTTAATTGGGGAGGACGGGTGGTGGTAACGGGTTGAGCGGAATCAGTGGAATGGTATCAAATACTTCAAACACATGGTTTGGATGCCATTCATTTGCTCTGTTCAGACATTATTATGAGAACCTCCCTCAGCAGCCTCAACTGGCAGAAATGATTAATCTGCCCCAGACTAAAAAACATATCTCCTGCTCAGATTAGAAATTCAAACAAGGTAATGATAAATTATGCTGTGGTAGATATGATATATAGAAATAAATATAAACACAACACGAAAGGTTGGTTCATGAGCGAAATAACAGATCACAAACATTTTCATGCACACATAAAGTTTATTTCTCTAAAATGTTTTGCACAAATTTGTTTACATCCCTGTTCATGAGCATTTCTCCTTTGCCAAGATAATCCATCCAATTGACAGGTGTGGTATATTAAGAAGCTGATTGAACAGCAGCGATCATTACACAGGGATTTGTGCCGGGACATAAAAAGGCCACACTAAAATGTGCAGTTTTGTCACACAACACAATGCCACAGATGTCTCAAGCCTTGAGGGCCTAATGAATTTATTTAAATTGACTGATTTCCTTATATGGACACTAACTCAGTAAAATCTTTGAAATTGTTACATGTTGCGGTTATATTTTGTTCAGTATATATTCCTGGTCTCCTCCATTCATTTTATACTATATTATATAACATATTAAATGCAGTAGCTCATCGTGAGAGACAACTAGATCACAGTCAAGCAACACAGCAGGAAGGCTTCTGTTTCATCTGAGATCCAGAGGGCACATTTATGAATTCATTAGGAGAGAAATGCTAATGTTTCTCTCCTATTTCTCTTCAAGTGTTTTTTTTTTCCTCCCTCCTTTTTTCCATCTCTTTTCCTGTTGTTTTTCAACATTCAGGCTTGAAATAGGGGTGGAAGCGCTTCAATGGATGCTACATGAGGGAAGGTGAAATGTGTTGGTGAAGCATGCGTGTGTGTGTGTGTGTGTGTCAAAGGAGGTGGTGGGAGGAGCTATAGGAGGACGGGTTTATTGTAATGGCTGGCATGGTATCAATGGAACGGTATCAAACACATCTAACATCTGGAAACCATGTGATCGTTCATTCATTCCATTCCAGTCATTTCGATGAGCCTGTCTCTTATAGCCTCCTACCCAGCCTTTGTGTGTGTGTTGGTGACAGCATCATGACATGTCAATGTTAGCCAACAGAGGATGATGGTCGCTGCCCTGCTAGCAAGACGTGGTGGCGTCCCTATCCTATCCTTGCCTCATCCATTTCTTTAAATGTTCTATTTAACAGAGAGAGTGTTCTGCAATCGTTCATCTGAATATGATATGTTTCCTTATACCTTTGCAAGAGTGATAGTGAATCCTATTTTGGGTCCAAACAATTGAGGAGCACTTCAATGCACTCCATACCTAAAGCATGATCCTCCAGTGGCCTTTCATCAGCAGCCAAGAGAGGGTCACTGTAATGGCAGGTTCACAGGTGGCTCATACCTAGCAATCCACTTCCTTTCCATTTCTCAACCCACCCAAAGGGCTTTATTGGCATAGGGAAACATACAGTATGTTTACATTGCTAAAGCAAGTGAAATAGATAATACAAAAATTATCTGTAAACATTACACTGACAAAAGTTTCTCTCTCTCTCGCCTCTCTCTCTCTTTTAACCTTCTTTAACACTGTATCAGGACAAAATGTGGTTGAATAAATTTACAATATTGATTCAATTAACTGCTCACTGGAAAACGTTTTTGTTATTGAAAATAATTCAGTGCATTTTAGGCAACATCTAAAACATTCAACTTTGAAATCAGTTAGACTTATATTATATGGCCTCATATGACCAGTGGATTTGTTTGATTGTGGACAATATATTTAGAATTTCACTATAGAAAAATATTGTATACTTTTTTATGCATCTTCATGGGGTTCAACAATTAATATTTTTTATGTTGGCAGAGAATTAGAAAATTGTGGAAAGGCTGATTTAAAAGGGGAAAACATGGATAATTGCACATGGTAGGCCTATTCAAAAAAATGTATCGTATTCTCTTTGGCAATGTACGCCAGGATATTAACATTTTGGTTGAATAGGGATTTTTTTAGACAAACTAATACAATTAAATTTATTTATAAGGAAATAGAACCGGTAATTTATAAGGAATGTAAGAGTGGGAAAGAGAGAGAAATATGATTGTATCACACGGAAAATTCACAGGGTTTCAAACAAGAAATAAAATGTTAGAGGAATTTTTAATGAGTGGGGATTCAGGTTGTCTGTATGTGTGTGAAATCTTTCGATAATCACTATGTGTGTGTGTGTGTGTGTGTGTGTGTGTGTATGTGTGTGTGTGTGTGTTTTCTTGGCTATATCTGAATGCGTGTGGCCAGTCTCTGCTCTTTCGAATCCACACTCCGTTCCAAATCCAAAGCTCTTTTGATCTGTTTCGCTGTTCTCGCCATTTCCGGAAGAGAACGCTTGCTTTCTCTCTCAGCTGGGATGAACGCACACGTGGAAATATTGGCCCGGTTCAGACTCATACCAAATTTAGTCATACAAAGGCGAAGGGTGCGAGAGGGGGAACTCCGGGGATGAAAGAGCCAGCCGCCAGGAAAGATCAAAGGATGCCGTGGCTCCGCCCGCTAACCCCACCTCCGTGCTTTATAAAGATCTGCCTTCGTTCAAAGTTATTCTCACGCAATCTCTCCACACACAGCGAGCCGCAGCAGCAACACACTACTTCATGGTTTTTCTTCTTCTCATTAAACATTTCCGACTCGAAGAAGCCCCATGTTATTTATTTGCTTGTTATTCAACTCTGAACTGTTGTCTGAAAGATATAGATCACTACGCAAACTGTAAATGATTGATTCAAAACGATCAGATTGCATCTGAGCTATGCCCTGGCCTATGTAATACAACATAATCATGAGTAGTCTGCATTATATTTCTATCAAGACACTGCAAAGTTTCTCCAAAGTCCAGTGAAATGCAATCTGGACATGCTTTGCAGTCGACTTACAGACCGCTATTTCTCCTTTGAACAACATCCCGGTAAAGGCTACTGTAAAATATCCAAAAGAGAATATCGCATATGGTTGAATTGGTTAAATGTGTTATGGGCCAATCTATTAAACTCAAAACAAGGGGAAATAGTTGTTGTTTTGTGAGTAGGTGAAAATACGTATAAGTTTTGTTGATTGAAAAAATCTCATATGAGATAACATTATGTAACATATGTTGAATTTACTATTAGGTTCCAAGTAATTGAAAGAACATCCGACAACAATGGAACCCAATTTAGCCAAATTAGTCGATTTTCTATAAATTATGCACACCCTCTCACTACACCCCTCTGATTAGTGGACCAAATATACACGTTATTTATCAAAATACTTTAAAAAAATAAATTGACAACTTTAGGAAATTGCTGAGGCTACTATATATTGTCCACAAACAAACAAACACATCAATGCTACTATTGATTCGACTGTAACCTTTCTTTGTACCAACATGCTTTTATGATTAGGAACGTTTGCGCACGAACTTAATTAAAATAACATAATATGGAATATATAGGCTGTTTATGATATACATGGGCTCCTAGAACATTTACTTAAAAATTGGGAGAAAAGTGATCCATTGCCATGTCATTTGAATTAGTTATCCTCAATCACAAAGCCTACAGCAATCCAACAGTAATTTGAGTATCAAACGTACCTTGCGCTTTATTATAACTATAGTAGTGAATCTGTTATTATAGCCTAGGCTCCATATATATGCATTGGCGTAGCTTCATCACCGCTTCGACTCGCCCCCACTCCTTTCCCTGTCTACCCATTTGTCGAGCTACAGCATGTATAAATCTCCCTACCCCTCGCCTTCTTAGGAGTGTCAATCGGGGTGTCAATCACAGCGGCGGCTTCCTTTCATCTCGATCCTCCTGCGACTGCGAGAGGTGGAGCAGAGAGGGAGAAGAGACAGAGAACGGGAAGGAGAGCTAATTACTTACGGAGCGGTGCTCCAGTTTGGAAGTGATCCACAGGGTATCGGTTTATACGCACTCCCTCGATCTTTTTGATATAGTTTATTACTTTTAATTTAGCCGTTATTCAGTTCAAGCGGATGTATGTTATTTGAATAGGATAGATACGCAGTATTGTTTAAGGGGGAAAATAAATAGTGTTTATTTTAGCAATGCAGGCTGCACGAGATTCAGAGACGCATTTTTTTTATAAATATATTTTTTTAATTTTTTTTTCACGAAAGGACTGCAACTCTCACAGGACCACAGAACGAGGAGAAATATAACAGAAGTTTTTTCAATGCACTTTGACGGTAGGGAGTTCCCGGTGTGTGGCCCTTGCAAATCTGTGCCATCTGACTGCGGGTGAGGTTTTGATTCTGATATTTTAAAGAGCCGAACAGGCGAGTGCGGCGGGTTGAAGTGCACTAAACATCCGCTTTGCCGATAACATCTTCCATTTTTCGGGTATTTAAAATCTGGAATCATTGTAAAAATCCATAATACTTCGAAAAACAACGCCAAAAAAAGGTCCGTTAATTTAGCTAAACAAAAAGCGTGCTCGCACGCCGCTTCTCCAGTCTAGCGCAACGCTTTCGGAAACATTGTAGCTAGCGGCTTCCAAGGAACGCTTTTGGGTTTCGTTTTGGGGATTTCGATAGTTCCTCCAGTTTGGACAGTGCGAGGACTTTGACTGACTCCAAAATGCCACAACTAGCAGGTGGTGGTGGCGGGGACTCCTGAGCTTTGTGCCACGGACGAAATGATTCTTAAGGATGAGGGAGACCAAGAACAAATATTCGCGGTGAACTCAGCCAGCTCAGAGGAAGACGATGGAGACTTAGCAGATATCAAGTCATCTTTAGGGGTAAATGAGTCAGAGACGAGTCAAACAGCAATCATGATGTAAGTATTTCCTCTCTTGTACTTAAAAGTCCAGTGTTACATGTTGCCAAACTTTTATATAGGCTAGCCTAAATAAATGCCCATCAAATTTCTAACGGCAACATATTTATTCAAGGTACCTGTCCCTAAATAATAGCCCCCTATTTCAGGTGGAAGCCAGTTGGAATTTTATGGAAAGTTTGAGCTGATAAATGACTGGATGTAGGCCCAAACTATGTTTGGCTATGCCATAAATAACAAGGTGATGTGTAGCCTAACATTATATGTGTATAATATGACTATTTAATCTGTAAACAGTAGTGTTGTTTAATTGTGGAATCGGTTGTAAACAGAGGCGCATAAATAAAGCTGGTGCACGTGGGCTGCAGAGCTTTTCCAAACATTGTCGACGAATACAAAGGTAAACCTACAGAACAATTTCATATGATCAATTATTTATTACATTTCAGAGAACTGTTGTACAGTTTTATGAGGTTATTTGAAATTAAAGATTGCTCAGGAGGTGACGAATTTAGAATATATTTTAAATTATTTTGTTAAATTTATTAAATATTAAATTATCATTGCATTATTGATATAGTAGTAATATTATTAGTGTAACAATGTTTATAAGAAAAAAACAATATTAGTAAAATGATAAGTAGGCCTACTGATAATTATTGGCATTAACAATATCAATATTGCAATGGGTTTGGGTGATTTAATTAAAAATTTTCACCAGTTGGATAATCTAAGCAATGAATAATATAAAATATTAGCGTTTTTTTTTTGACAGATCAAATTGGTATTTGATATAAACAAATGGATTTTGTTCAAAGGGAAATCCAGATTAAATGAACTTTGAAGAAAAACCACACATGATAAAAATGTAACTCTAGATTACAGTGACACTAATGTTCCAATGTGAGTTAAGGCTACTCCATTTCTGCATGTTTTGGGGCGATTATGGCCATTTCATGTAGAGACAACACATTGTTAAAGGATGGAATTAAATTGGGGGAATGAATGGAAATATTACGTTTTGATATAGATTTTGTTATATTTGAAGTATGAAAGAAATGTCACTGGCACAGCTCAGTTAAAGGTAATGCTGGTAGCTATTTTGTTCACATTAAGCTTATGTATTTAAATCCATCTGTCATTCCTTTATCTCAATCAATATTATGTATATGTATCAGAGAATAACAATAAGTGTAGCTTTACATCGTTTTAGACTGTGTGATTGTCACATTCCTCCCTTAGTGAGTTTCACATTCAATAGTAATTTTAACATGTGCCTCAATGTATTTTTTTTTTAAAATCTGGGCTAGGCAGTTGTTATAACCTCTAGCTCTGGATGCTGTATGTATACAAAGGTAAACTCTAGCACAATTAGCTGTTGCCATTTGTCATTAACCAATGTTAATGGAATTAGGGTACCTACTGACTCATATAGTTAGAGCTGTCACAGAGGCAAATAAGATTGAGGCTGAATGTTAATTAATAATTGTGACTCTGCTGGAAGCCACCTCAGGAAGTGAAACTCCAAAAGAAAGGAGGTCTTTCTACCGTTCTATGGTGGGGAGATGCAAGGTGGAGGGGTTGTCAGTATTTTGGAAAAGCAGTCGACTATACAGTAAAAACCATCGCCTCTTCTCTATTTTCGCAGTTATTTTTGAATGTTTTTGCAGAACACATTTTTATTGCAAAGCATCAGACTACGTGATTTATTTGATTTTGAATTTGGTTGGCGCTTGGGTAAATTGTGGTGAAATGAAAGCAGACTGGATGCAAGTTAATTTGTAAGATGCTTTAAGGACATGAAGCTTAATTAAGGGGCTCGCTGAGGGGTTGATACAGACTGGGCCTCCACACCCTCCTCCCAACGCACTCGCCCTCACTGCATGTGTTCTTAGGTCCTGGGGACAAGCTGAAAGATGGCGCAGGCCATAGCAGCGTGTTTGTTTGTGTGCTTAACCGTGTGTGTGTGTGTGTGTGTGTGTGTGTGTGTGTGTGAAGTTTTTAAATTGAATAACCTAATTTCTGTCTCTGTTCTCACAGGAACTAGACAATTCCCAAATATCCCAAGACTCATATCATGAAAAATACAGAGACCATCAGGATGATGGTAAGGCACACACATCACATTAAACATTCTCCAACATTATCAGCATGTTTTAGAGATCTGCAGTTATATATGGGGCACATTGAGCCAAGATAAAGGTTTTTTTAAAAATCTCCCCCTATTTAAATATTCAAATCCATTTCTGGAGGCTTGATAATTGAGAGATTTGGTTTTTTATTTAAAGGAAGAAAGATGGTAGATGGAAAAAGATTCTACCCACTTAATTGTTAGAACTGATCAGTACATTCATGGTCCTTTTTCATCTTGACCCAGTTATTCTGCAGATGCAGAGATGATATCTGAATTGATTCTAGTAGGACATGTACAAACTGAATAAAAATAAGACGCTATATATGTAAGTATTGTGGTCGGAGGAAATATTATTTGGCAGAGAATTGTTTAGTAACTCTGGGACGACTGCGGCCCTTGCATGGTTATCTGAAATATGTAATACTGATGCTTTTAAATTGTTAAATTGACATGAATAAAAACCTGTGAAGAGTGACTTCAAATGATAGGCAGTGACTTAAACATGTGGGGCTCTGATACTAGTAGTGAGTGACACTTAATATTCTACTTGGCTAAATTTCGACACATACTCTCTGTCTCTCTGTATCACTGTCTCTCTCTGTCTCTCTGTGTGTTGTCCTCTCAACATGTTGTTGCTGTGCGTCATACGCCAGACTCATTTGATGTCATTATTTGGTCGGGGCTAGGCCTCTGAACCTAGATAGAGCTTTCGCAGGTATGATTGACTCTGTTCTGTTCAGAGTGTCTCTTCTTTGTTTCCCTAGCAGCCCTGAATAGGAACTCCTCAAACCAAAAAATACCTTCCCACAACAAGCCCATGTTGCCATCAATCTTACCAGACACATCCACACCAACCCCCCTCCTCCCCAGAAAGCAACAACCAACAGCCACCAAGTCGCTTTGTCGTTGTTTTATTCAGGCAGGGGGACGGACGGCCCCTATCTGCTCTCTTTAGGTCAGAGGCGTGGGGAACAGCAGGCGCTTGGGGTTTTGACACAGTCTGTATGTTTTTCCTAATTGACGCTAATTGGCAATGGAGGGACGCCATGTTCCTCTGTATAATACGGCCCCCCTCTCCTCTTTTCCAAGACATGCAAGACAAAAGACTAGTGAAACGCACCGGGTCACAGCGATCGATACCCATATCATTGCTGCATCAAGAGGCATGCATGGCGTGATGATGCGTATAGTCATAGTGCCAGATGGACCCAGTGTTGATAGCGAGACTAACTTGGCAATGACTATTCACATGCAACTGTATTAGTAGGTATAAACTCCAGGAGATTTTCCCAATGACTCTGGAACTGCTTAAAGCTATGATGGTATTATGTTATAGATCAGACTGTTGCTTAGAGATGCTATTATTAAAAAGGCAAAATCCTAATATTTACAATGTGCTGACTGGAGTTCTCTAACAAATCTTCATTAATGATCAAAAGTAGAGAAAGTTCGGTAACATTTTTTCTGTCTCCTGGGCTTTTCCAGGAAACAATTTGTGACATGTGATAACAAAAATATTGGTTTCGTCTACCCAGGTTACATCATGATGACTAATATGAACAACGACTCCTGTTGATGAACAACGGTGCTCCCTGTCGCCGCCTATGCCCAGAACGGGTGAGTCCAGTTACACTATAACTCCATCAATCAATCACTTCCACCAATCTGTCAAGCTATCCAGCCGCTTTGTGTCTAGTAATTTTCACTGTGGAGTT